>NC_139962.1:59673255-59743255 GCF_963454915.1 Gymnoscopelus microlampas | reverse complement strand
AAAAACAAATAGGAGTCAGAGGAAGAATAACATCAGAAAAAGCACCATCAATAATGTACAATACCATACAGCAGTTTACACAAAACAAAACAAAAACAGTCACAGTGTCCTTAAAGTAAAAGGCAAATACATGAGCAAATGTTATCAGTCCCTGATGTAAAAATCAGTCCCTCCTTGCTCCAGAACTCTGTCTCTGACCGCCTGTCCTTTCTGTCCCCGGCATGCAGCACACCTACAGCAGAGACGACTGCACGTTCAGGGAGCAGATCCAGGCGGACGGCTACAACGTCTACGCCTCCGACAAGCACGGCACCCTGCTCAGTCTGGGGAACCACCGGCAGAGGCTTCAGGGTCGAGACCGGGGTCTGCCGGCTCTCTCCCAGTTCCTCCCCAGGGTCGGTACCGCCGGGGACTTTGGGCTGGCCGGAGGAGGAGGTCCGGAACTGACGGACCACCACCGTCCGGAGCAGAACCCTACACAGACACCCGAGCAGACTATGGACACGTTTGGGATGCTGTCTCAGTTGATCCACAGTCCCAGCTTCAACAACAGATGAGCTTCTTCGTCAGTTGGAAGTGTTGTAGCAGAGTGGCTCAGAGCCTCTGCCCTGAATACCAAAAGGCCTAATATCTCCACAGGCTAAGAGGGGGATTCCCTCTTAGACCAGTGGTTAAGATGTGGGAGACCCGGGCTTGAATCTTGGGTGTTACAGAAGCATTACGACACTTGAGACCTCGGGGACATTATGTTCACACTTGTTGCTGTATTATGCTGTGTGTGAGACCTGCATCCATGCACTCCTCCTTCCTGCATGCACAGTAATAGTGCAGTGGAATCGCCAGAACCGGAAGGACTTCGCCGTGCAGACCGCACAAAGGACCAGAACTCCAAATGTCCATGTCCCGGGTTGGTTGGAGTTTTGGACTGCGGCAAAAATCTACAGCCGTTGACTCCCAGCAAACAGATCTGAGAGCAGTAACATGCAGAATGCTGAATGGAATCTACCATCCTATCGAACCACATATGAACCCTGGCGTCTCTATTCTGGGGCAAACATTCAGTGAAAATAGCCAGTCTACAAGTGCACAGCATGTTGCAATGTGACGCATTGTGAGCTTGCAGATCGGCTATTTTGGTGAGGAGATTACGCGCAGACGGAAATAAGAGGATCTATCCCTGGGAGACCCCAGTCAACTAAGTATATAGGGTTTAAGTGGTTTTAAATGAACAAAGTACAAAGGATAGCAAAAGTGGAGTGGACTGCGGTTAAGGATCAGGAGCAGGTATACCACTGATATGGAATATAAAAAGTCATGCACCATGGACCAATGGCACTACACCACTCCCATTATAGAAGCTAAAAGAAGAACTGAATGCAAATCAACGTATTTATTTCGTTATTTAAATGACACTTGGAACAGCTAAGTGTTTCAAGTGTGGCTTTTTTTTGTATATTTGTTAGTATCTATAGTTTGTTTATTACCGTATGTATTTGTACAGTGATACAGTTTCTTCTCTCTTTTGTACGCCTTTAAAATATGACAGATGCAGCTGAGCTTCCCATTGACATGTATAATATTCTGATATATCTAAAATGTTTGACACAGAGCACATAAGTTGTTGAAAAGGGTAACTTACATAATTCAGTGTCACGCAATTGCATTTTATTTTGTAACATTGAATAAAGAATGGCATAACACCCACAGCACTTGTATCGTGTATAATTAATGCTTATGACAAAAACAAAATGTAACAACAATGGTCATGATGAAAGAAATGGCCTATTTTATGAATTAAAATAGAATTATTGAATTAATTAATAATTGTATTTCTATCTATCTATCTATCTATCTATCTATCTATCTATCTATCTATCTATCTATCTATCTATCTATCTATCTATCTATCTATCTATCTAATATAGGTCTACAATAGGCTATATCATATCATATTATATCATATCATATCATATTACATCATATTATATCATAGAGTCCATATCCACCATAGATTCCAATTGATTATTATGTACACGTGTAATTCACAGAACATGGGCTGATACATGTAATGATTGGGCATCGCAAGAATACGTGGGTTCATAGGCTGTCTAATAGTGCCCTCTGCTGTCAAAATCTTGAAAGCGAATTTAATTTAGAAAACAATATTTTCTTTCTCCTAATCAAGCAATACAAGATTCAAGATTTAGGATTTTTATCTTATACGATTACAGGAGAGTACATTTATTTAGGTTTTGGTTCCCCAACATTGTAGCAGCAATAACATCAATTACAAATAATACAAGAAAATAGGCTAGTGTGGACATTTTTTGGTCCAGAATTAATATATTCTGGACCATTCTATATATTATAATAATAAATACCACAATAAAATCGACAGTGAAATTAATAAAAAAAAATGGAAAAAAAGTGTTTGTTTGTTTGGAAAATCATAATAAATGCGAACAACAAAACAGCCATGCATGCATAAATAAGAAAAGATACACGAGGATAGCACAATAACGTTTCAGAAAGGTATTTATTAGCATCTTTAATTATAGCACAAAAAAAAAAGCTATGTTATGCAGAAATATTCCATTTCATGTTTTCAAAATGTATAAAATCTTTTGGAAAATAGCAGATCTACAAGCTCACAACAAGTTGTGTGTAGGGTTGAAGTGGTTAATTATGTTTTGTGATAATAATCCAAATCTACAACATAACTAGTAACTAAAGTTTTCAAATAATTGTAGTGGAGTAAATGTACAATATTTGCCTCTGAGATGTAGTGGAGTAGAATTAAATGTATTGAAAATTGGAAATACTCCAGTAAAGTTAAAAAAAAAAAACACCTCAAAATTGTACAGTAAATGCACTTAGTTATACTTATACACCCCTGATCGTCATAAACTGTTTGGTCATACTAGACGCAGAACCCCTCCTGACCGGTAGATGGCGACACTTCTAGGGCAATGGAACTGTTCCAGAGGAAGTATAACAGCTCTAGTCACGTGACACCGCGGACGGAAGAAGGAAGTTGCTTGCACAGCGTTTTGTTTTGTATTGTTGATGGTTAGTTATTATCACCTGTGTGACAAACTATACACTTTAACCGCGGCTAATTCTTGTTATTTGATATTATTTGAACAACAAGCTTGTAGAGAAACTTCTAAGCGGTTGACTCACGTCACTATTAAACCACACAAGATGGACGGCAGGCCTGGAAGTGAAGATTTATTCGACAGCATCATCATGGCAGATAACAGGTGAACCTTCTAGCTCACTGGTTCTCAACCTTTTTCGCGTCAAGGACCCCCCAAATTGACACATATTAGCCTACGGACCACCATTTGAAAAGAAATGCCAGGGACTCAACCATTTTGATCTCTTGGGGGCCTTAATCTACACTATATCATCATCATTAGTGTTCATTTAATTCTGAGAGTGTACAAATGGAACCAAATGGACCCTAACGGGTCCATTTGGTTCCATTTGTACACTCTCAGAGTTACAGACAGTCAGACAGACACATAAGGGTCAATTTGGTTTCTAGCTATTCATTTGGCTGGGGCCCCCCTGGAACCCCCTAAAGGACCACTGGTTGAAAACCACTGTTCTAGCTCATGGTTCTCAAAGTGGGGCCCGGGGACCCCCAGCCAGGCACTGGGGGTCCTTGGGAGTTGGGGGGTACCAGGGGATCCCCAGCAAAAGTAGTTAAGCATCACGATAATGCTTTTTGTCTATTCAAAAATAGCAGATCTACAAGTCCCGCGCTATGAGCTAGTGAGCTTGTAGATCTGAAAAAAAAAATGTGTGCAAAGCTATGAATTTATATTTTTCAAAGAGAACATTTTTAACTCAAATCTTTGATTCTGGGGGTCCCTGGAACAAAATATTTTGAGATGGGCATATATACATATCATTTTGGGTGTTCCTTGATGTGAAAAAGTTTGGAGTATTTCCAGTTTCAGTACTTTTACTTCTACATCTCAGAGGCAATATTTACTTTTACTCCACTACAATTATTTGTAAACTTTAGTTACTTTGCAGATATAAATTATCACATTATAAAACACACATTAACCACTTCAGCCCTGTTTTATACATAGACTATTTGAAAATAGCCGATCTACAAGCTCACAACGCATCTGCTATATTCAAACATTTTAGTACTTTTACTTTTGGTATTTAAGTATATTTTGATGCCAATACGTTTGTGCTTTTACTCAAGTAACATTTTGAGCACAGGCCTTATACTTGTAACAGAGTACTTCAGTTCGTCCTCCTTCTGGCAGCTACAGTATAACTATGATCTCTGCTCTCCGCTGACATGAGTGTTAACTTCTGACCATGGTATCATGTATATAAAGCATAATCACCACCTAGAATATTGTCTCGACTCCTATGTGCCTCATCGATTGATCCAGAATTCCACGACAAGAACCACTATGCCACACATAGCCCTAGAATGGCTGATATTATAGAATGGCCATGTATAAGTGGTGGAAAAAGTACTAAAGGTTTAGTTTAGTTTATTTTGATCCACATCAACAATTACACCAAACGTACCACATTATAATCCACTGGTTCATGTTGATTGATCATAAAGGCATAGGCTGAAGCTCAAAGCTTATTTGTGCGTAGCCTTCCTTCATGTTGTTTTAACTTAGTTACATCACTTATAAAGTTCATATTGTATGAACACTCAAAGTATTTCGTAATTACATTCAAGATGTTACATTGATCGTAGTAATCGAACACTCGAAAATATACAATATATACACCCATGTCTTTGTTCTTATACACATATATACACCTGAATGCGTGCATTTACTGATAGCCTATACACCCATTCAAATATCATACCGTTATGTACAAACGCCAACACTACCACATCACACCATACCCCTCAATCCATCAATTTCCTAGTTACACACATACATGTCGGTATCTCATCACAACATGCCAACATATTATGTTACCATGCTTTACTGAGCAGGCAACACGCCCGTAATCATATATATATATATATATACACACTACATTTCTTACTTAACCCTTTAAGGCCGGGAATGGAACGCATGTGTGTCATTTTAAGATTTCTTTGGCTTTTCAAAAATATCAGATATCGCCACACGTTGTGAGCTTGTAGATCGGCTATTTTTGGCGAAGAGATTTTTACGTATAGAGGTTAAACTGAAGTATAGAGTTAAACTGAAGTGATATTGATACATTCCAAATATTATCAAAGTATCCTGTGACAGAGTGGTGCAGCATGGCACCCCCGGGTGCCATGGCACCCACTTTGAGAAACCCTGATGTAGAAATACTGTCGCAAGTAAAAGTCTGGAATTCAAAATGTACTCGAGTAGAAGTACAAAAGTATTGGTATCAAAGTACAAAGTACTCATTATGCAGACTGTCCCATTTCACAAGTTTCCAAATGTACACAATCCTTGAAAATGGCAGTATGTAATCTATTTGACAAAGTAACTAAAGTTTTCAAATAATTGTATTGGAGTAAAAAGTACAATATTTGCCTTTTAA
The DNA here is from genome assembly GCF_963454915.1 of Gymnoscopelus microlampas. Taxonomy (NCBI): domain Eukaryota; kingdom Metazoa; phylum Chordata; class Actinopteri; order Myctophiformes; family Myctophidae; genus Gymnoscopelus; species Gymnoscopelus microlampas. Next base: position 59,737,711 of record NC_139962.1, on the reverse strand, counting down.
TTAATTATTGATTAATTGATTTATTACTCCTCACCAACAGCAATTCACCTGTCAATTTGCACTGGCAATGTATGGAATTATGAGCCATTCTAGGGCTAACGGGCAGCAAAAAGGACTTGTACTCTACAAAAAACCTTTAAGGAAGACACCTTAGACAGAGACTAAGAAAATATTGTTATTTTAACATGGAAACTTTCACTTTGAGCTCTGTGCTCAAAGTGAACGGTGCAAAAAAGCAGCAAACGTTTGGATCATAGGACCTTGGTCAGTGCTATGAGTGGATCACAGACAGAGAAGTTGCTCTTATAGGGCTCTAGATCAGCTCAGGAGCTGAGTATCGGCGTCATCAAGGCCACTAATCAAAGACTTCACCCTGGCAATGGTGGGGCTTGGACATTCTAGGGCTACCAACCATATTAGATACGTAGACTCCACATTGGCCTCTCTGGGGTCATACGTCAACGTTGTTGCTGTATTAACCGGACTGTTGGCCTAGCGGTCTGGGCACTTAGGCTCAATATAGCTTGACACTGCGTCCCGAGCCCGACGGCCTTTGCTGCGTGTCATTCCCCTTGTCTCTCTCCCTGTTTCCTGTCTCTCTTCACTATACAATCCAATAAAAAAAAAGGGTAGTTTGGCATGGAGAAGTTCAGGAACCCCGGCCTGCACTAGACCATGCTATTATATAATGTCCTCCAAATGTTCGGGGTCAGGGCCACTGAATAAGCATTTATAATGTGTACTTTGTGGTTCCAGGTGTTATGTGGAGGGGTACCACGAGGGGTTCGAGAAGGGGATCCGTCAGTGGACACTGGAGGGCCGGCGACATGGGGCCCGACATGGAGCCAAAGTATCTACTGAGGTCAGTTTGTGGATTCACTTCCCTTATCAAATAAGAATAAAATAGCAATTAGCTGCAATCTTCAACTTATTTGAATAAAGAACACGTTTTAGTTTGTATGTTTAATACAATATAACTAGTACATCATCAGTAAATGGAGGTGGTCTCCCTACTCCATTGATACATTTAGACCCTGGTGACGGGTAGGACATTCACCGGGTAGTACTGCCTGAAGTGCATACGCACCTCCCCAGGCCAAGTGGGTGGGTGGGGACTGCCAAAATTTGGTCTATCATACAGGGGACCAGGGTTCAAATCCCAGCTAGAATTTAAAGGTTACGGATTGCAGCTTTAATGAACACAATATAGCCTAATTTGTAGTGATTTTCGTTTTGTTGTTAAAACAGTTTGTTAAAAGAAGTTAAACTCTATTCTTATAGTAATCATTGCTATATAGAATGTTTGTTCGGTAACAGGGGTCTGCTTGTCTCTCCAGCTCTTTAATAAACAGAAAATACATTTTCAGGTGAGTCACCAATTTCATCTAGTAAGGAGAGAGAACTACAAAGATCTATTGGCTTTTCTTCCAGTTCCAATTTGGTCTGCTCATTTAGTTCCAATTTCGCTTGTTTAACCTCAATGTTCTCTATCCTGATTGGATGAAATTGATATCCTGACCTTTAAATGTATTTTCTGTTTACTAAAGAGCTGGAGAGACGTCACGGGGAGACCCCTATTATTGAACAAACACTCTATAGCAACAATTGTTATGAGCAATTTCAGGCTTATTATTATTTAAAAAAAAGATATGCATCTTTAAGCTGTTCATTTAATTCCAATAAATGTGATTACCTGTACTGCTTGTTTCAATAGTTTGCAGGTGGAAATTTCATTTCTTACCCAAAACCAAGGCTATGTAAATAAGGAAAGGACAACGCTCTACGCTCTAGCATGGGACATTTATGTACTTGGCCTCTTTACATAGCTTTACCAATAAGCTATTGGTTTAGGCCTGGACATTGAGTTTGTGATGTGGCCACTTGCAGCTTTCATTCTACTACGGCTTCGCTGTCACCTGGAAATGTCTCCTTCAGAACAACATGGATGCCAAGTCCAGGTGCGTCCTTGTCAAATATGAACATCTTCAACCCTTTAAGACCGGGAACGCATCTGTGTCATTTTAAGATTTATTTGGCTATATAAAAATAGCAGATATACAAGCTCGTAGCGCGGCACCGAGTGCCGCGCTATGAGCTTGTAGATCTGCTATATATTTTTTTCAATCGTGAAAATGTGTGCAAATCTCTCGGTTGAATATGTATATACTTTTTTTTAAAGCAAAAGTTTTTAACTCAAATCTTTTTACAAATTCATTAAAAAAAAAGTTTTACGAATGTCTTGTAAATCTTAACAGTTTTTTTTTCCTAAAGTTTTTATTTTTATTTTATTTTTTTACTTATGTTGCTCATTATTATTATTATCAATGGTTTTCAAACTTTTTGTGTCATGGACCCCCAAAATAATATGTATTTGTCCGCAGACCCTCTCTCATCTAAAAATATTTTGTTCCAGGGACACGATTTTTGAATAGCGCAAAGAAACCTTAAAATGACACACATGCGTTTCCTTCCCGGCCTTAAAGGGTTAAGTGAATAGGATCCATGTTTGTTTGTTTTATTTTCTCTCTGTATTCTATAGTAGAAGACGAGCAATAATATCCTCCCAAGATCTCACAAGTATTACTGTGCTGATTCGTGCTCCTGGCAGGGGCACTCTGCCACTTTTGAACATCGATACCATTGCTCTGTTTTGTGGAGATCATGCATAAATGTGTGTGTGGCAAAATAAAGCATGTATTTCAATGCAAAAGTGCAGACAAAACGTTGCAGAGGCGGTACACATAAGGTAATTCTTTGCCACACTATCTGACGTGTAAACCTTGTATGGCCAAAACTGTTACTGTTTAGGAAATGGGGTTGGGGTGGTACTTATTTCTTTCCCCCAATGGATCAATGTAGTTGATTTTTCACAGCTACTGTATATGGGAGCCCCTGCCACAAAATCTTTTCAAATGGGGGGGTACATGGCCTAATATACGTATCAATTTGGGGGGCCTTAATGGGAAAATGTTTGAGAAACCTCTGTGTTGGAACACTTTGTGTCCACTCAGTCAGAACAGGACTCGGGACAGGTGTCACGTGCACGTTGGTGACCGTGTTTTATCTCGTCTTTGGTCAGGAAGCGGGAGAAGGCTCTGGACACTCTGCTTGGGCTGATGGAGAAGTTTCCTCACGACGACGCCCAGGCCGAGGACCTGTTGGAGAACGTGGGGAAGGTCCGCGCCAAGTTCAGACAGGTGCAAAAACACATGATTTTGGGGGGGGGGGGGTCCCCGTCCCCAGAGGACAGTTTAAGGACTTAAGACCTTTTTAATACGAAAGAAAAAGAGAGAAAAAAAGAACGTTACTGCATCAACAGTAATCAACAAAATATACTATAAAAACTAGGGATGTCCGATATTATCGGCCTCCCGATATTATCGGCCTATATTAGCATAAAAATTGATATCGGGAAAATATCGGTATCGGTTTTTGAAAAAAAAAATTTTTTTTTTTTTTTTTTTTTTTTTTTTTGCTTTATAAATAAGTTACAGGAGTTCTTACTGTATATGGTGTGTGTGATATGAAATTTGAGCTTACCCTAATCACAATAATCCCCGCATATATCGGTATCGGTTGATATCGGTATCGGTAATTAAGAGTTGGACAATATCGGTATATCGGTTATCGGTAAAAAAGCCAATATCGGACAACCCTAATAAAAACTGGTCAAACATTTGCCAAATTGTCAAATAATATAAGAAAGGCAAATAGTGAAAATAGCCGATCTACAAGCTCTCAACTCCTCGTGCTGAGAGGCGTTGTAAGCTTGTGAATCGCCTATTTTCACAATATTTATCTGTGGAACCGAGTCCCCAGTTCAAATATGATTATTTTGGGGGGTCCCCAGTTCAAATATGATTATTTTGTGGTGTCCCCAGTTCAAATATGATTATTTTGGGTCACAGCCTGAAAAGGTTGAGAACCACTGTTCTATGGAAACTCACCGAAAACAGACTCTTTACAAGCTTACAACCATAGACTGTATAAATGAATGGACAATGCCACTCCCCTGCTTTCTACAGAACGAAAATGAAGCCGATAGTTCAGGAACATGCATTCCTCCATCGTTAATATATACAGTTGGCCACGCCGGAACTCAAACGCTATTGGTTGAGACCAGACACGTGACCAGCGAACCGGAAAACACCCCCAAAAATGCTATTGGTTGGGTAGCTTGTCAATCAAGAGCGGGGGCGGGGAATGAATGCTATTGGTTGTGTAGGTTGTCAATCAAATCATCCCGCCCCTCCTGGAGCATAGCCTACTTTATCGTCAATTTTAGAATAAATGGGACCATAATTTAGCAAAACGCATATCATGATGATTGAAAGGAGACTTTAAACTAGCGACTGGAAGCATATAGAATTTATGACAATTTTTATTACGGTAAGAAAATCTAGTCTAAAGTTTGTCAAAAACCCATTCACTTGCGCTAAAATAAATTCTTTCTGACACTTCAGGTCGGCGCAGGGTAAAACAGTGCCTCACTCTGGCCATTCATAAGCTTCCGTGTTGGCCTCATCGTAAATATCCAAGCCTTGCCCCTTGCTTACAACACGTGACGTGTTTTAAGCTTGTAGAAAGCCTGTTTTTGTTTTTTTAGTTATTTTAAGATGAAAGAGTATTTGAAGTGGTCAAACTAGTCGTAGAATACCCGTTCAATCTTCCCTAATGGTCTCTGATATTTCATAAAAAGCAATGGTTAAAGCCTCAATCTGCAAATGTTTCAACTGGCTGTATGGCTAGTTGGCTACTAAAACATCACAATTCTACATTGTGTTAATTATTTAGGAAACGCATTGTTTGTGTTTCCTTTCACATAGTTTCACAAATTACAGATTTTTAGGATTTGGCCTAACAAAATGTTTCAGTCATGAGATTTAATTTAGCTTTAATCCAGGTGACCGGAATGGAAGGAACTAGGGCCTCAACACCAAATCTCTTCACCGAAAATCTACAAGCTCACGATGCGATGCGTCACAAGTCACAACGCATGGATGTGCTATTTTTACTGACCGTTTGCCCCAGAATAGGGATGCTGGGGTTCATGTAGTTAATTAAGAAGGAAAGAATTTGGCTCATGTAACCACAGCTGTCAAGGCACATATGGGATACAGAAAAAAAGTTTTGAGTTACAGTGCTGCTCATAATGTAAATGACTGTAGTTGTATAAGAACCTGGTTCTAATGTAAACGAGATTCCATGGCCATCTAGTCATTGATTTTTCTCGATGACCCCCCTCAAATGTGGATTTATTTATTTTAATTTTCTCTCTAAACTAGGCCTATGTAATAATTCCATCAAACGAACCATTTCAATAATGAATGGTCATTATCAAAGGCAAACTCTGTGTAGAAAGAGGATTCTGTGCAGCAGGACTCAGATCATCCTTGTTAATCAGTTTGTAGTCTTTAATAGTTTTGGTACTGGACTGGAGGCATGTTCCGCAGCAGCACTGCTCACACAGTTATGCCTGATGTATACTTGTGTATCATATGTCGTACAATGGTGTCACACTCTGGAATGTGACAAGATGTCAAGCTTGTAGATCTGCTATTTTCGGTGCAAGTACGAATCAACCACTTCTAATACGGGTAGTTCCCCTTCTCGATGTTGATTGGCTGAGTCCCAGCCAACGTCTGCTTTACAATATTCACTGTAATAGTTCCATGGATGTATGCCGTTTGCATTTTATGCAAACGGCATACAGTTTTTCTTATGGCACAGTCAGAGGAACGCTCCTTGTCGTCTAGTGCAGGGGTCTTCAACAGGGGGTCCGGGACCCCTATGGGGTCCTCAGAGTTACTACAGGGGGTCCGCCAAATCTTTGTGTGATAGGATTTTTTACTTTACCTTACCCACCTGAACTCAGGCATCCATTTTCTGAGGAGAACCTTAGCCAAAAATAGCAGATCTACAAGCTCACAACGCCTCGCGCTGCGAGGCGTTGTGAGCTTGTAGATCGGCTGTTTTTTGGCAAAGAGGTGTTTTGTGTAGGGGGAAAAAAGAGCAGACCAAGTAAACAAAAAAGGTTTAATCTGAAACACAATTTTATACAATATAGAGGGGGTCCCTGCTTCATCTCTCTCTCATCTAGGGGGTCCTTGCCCTGAAAACGTTGAAGACCCCTGATCTAGTGTTTGTGCAAGGTTTTAGAACAAATGCATTACTTCACTATAAAACCGTAGATATCGCGACATGCGTACGTTCCATGCATTTGCATTTCAAGTAAAATCCTTGTTTGTGCTTTTGTGTAGAAATGATTCTCTGGGCTCCCGAATGCACCCACACATCTATCTAGTGCACTGGTTCTCAACCGTCCGTTTCCGGATCAGTGCCCACTTGAAAATCTCAAAAGCGTTGGGCTGTCGTGTTAAGTGGTCAGATGGGTGTTAAGTGGTCGGATGGGTGGGCTGCGTGCATCTTCGGGGCATGATTATTTGAACCCATTGCAACCGGGAAAGCATCTGTCATTTTAGATTTTTCCACTGTTTAATATCCTCACGGCTCCAGCCCACAGGTTGAGAACCGCTGATCTAGTGCAACAAAAAAAACGATTTCGTTGGTCACAATGTTTGGTCAATACTGCAATGCAGAAATACTCTGTTGCAAGTAAAAGGCTGGAAATCAAAATGTCCTTGAGTAAAAGTACGAAAGTATTGGCATGTACTTTAAGTAATTACTCATTATGCAGAATGTCCCATTTTCATTATGTATAAAGTCTATGCAAATCTTTTGAAAATAGCAGATCTACAAGCTCACAACATTGTGAGCTTGTAGATTTTATTTTTTACATTGTGAAATGGCTGAAAAGTACATGGGGCTGAAGTGGTTAGTGTGTTTTGTAATAATAATCAAAATCTACAAAGTGACTAGTAACAAAAATAAAACAAATAATTGTAGTGGAGTAAAAGTATAATATTTGTCTCTGAGATGGAGTAGAGTAGAAGTAAATGTACAGAAATTTGGAAATACTCAAGTAAAGAAAAAAAAACTCAATTTTACTTAAAGGTAGGGTAAGTGATATTTTTGGGTTAAAACAAAAAGTATTTTGTTAAAAGGTTAAAGCACTATATTCTGATAGTAATCATTGCTATAGAGTGTTTGTTCAGTAACAGGAGTCTCCCCGTCTCTCCAGCTCTTTAATAAACAGAAAATACATTTTCTGGTAGGTGTCAAAATCTCAGCCAATCAGGAGAAAGTACCCATTTTTAAGCTTCATCTTTATAGTGTTCCAGTTCAAATTGTGCCTGCTCATTTCTTAGTGTCATCACTTCCAATTTCACTTGTTTAATCTATATCCTGATTGAGTTCTCTATCCTGATTGGATAAAATTGGAAATGAAACTGAAACTGAAACGAAAATGCATTTTCTGTTTTATAAAAAGCTGGAGAGACATAGAGACTCCTTATATGGACAGGACACTCTATAGTAACGAGCACTATCAGAACATAGACCCATTTTGCAATTATTTGAATAATTGCAAATCACTTACCCTACCTTTAAAGGTAGGGTAAGTGATATTTTTTGGTAATATCTTTTTGTTTTGTTAAACGGTTGAAGTTCTATGTTCTGATAGTAATCATTGCTTCAGAGCGTCTGTTTGGTCACAGGGGTCACTCCAGCTCTTTAGTAAACAGAATATAGTACATTTTCAGGTAGGTGACAAAATGTAAGCCAATCAGGAGAGGGCACTGAAAATGCATTTTCTGTTTAATAAAGAGCTGGGGAGACTTGGGAGACTCCTTTTACTGAACAAACACCCTATAGCAATGAGTACTATCAGAATATAGAGCTATTTAACACTTATTTTAACCAAAGTAAATCACTTACCCTAAGATTTCTTTGGCTATTTTTTGAAAAATCTTGAATTATTATTATTATTTTTCCAAAAACTCGACAGTTCTTGAGTAAATGTACTTAGTTACTTTACCCCACTGGTGGTTGGTATAGCTAGTGACGTTCCTTGTGTCACCCAGGTTTGCTCCATGCTGAACGTGCCTACAGACTTCAATGACTGCATGAAAGCTGCCGGTGACACGTCTTTCTGAAGCCTCTCCAGAGTGGGAGGAGACAAAATGGCTGACTTGGAAGTGCAGTTGCGTCCCCGCGGCCGAGCCGAAAGGAAGACGGGCCGGCGTGAAGCTCTGCTGTCTGTCACACAGAGGCTTGAAGTTGTCCTGCAGTTGAGTGATGTGATGGGTTGGGGTGTGTATAGGGCTGGGTAATATGGATCAAATAAAATATCACCTTTTTTGGGGGGCGACCAAATACCTCTTTTCGATATTGTGACGATAATATTTTGTCCATCTTTTTTTTAATGTCCAGAAATAGTGAAAATGGCAGATCTACAAGCTCTCAATGCGTCGTGATGCAATGCTTTGTGACCTTGAAGATCGGCTATTTTCACCATCTTTGAACATGTTGTTAACACATTGACTGCCTGAATTATTTTCACTGCCTATTGTTATTCATGCCAGAGATTTTTCAATGAAAAAAAAAGTACTCAGGAGCCGAGATACAAAATTTTAATGTTTTAAGTTAACAAGGAAGTGGATGAGAGTAAAGATCTTCGATTTTTTTTTTTTTTTTTTTTTTTAATTTTAATTTTTTACTAAAAACGAGTTAACTCGATCTTGGCAGGCAAGTGATGAAAATCTAAAAACGAGTTGAGTCGTTCTAGGCAGTAAATGTGTTAAAAGCATGAAATAGTGCTTAAATAATTAAAATCGGGAAAACCCAACCTGTATCAAATCTGAGACCATATCAAGTCTCATATCAGATATGGATATAATCTTGACATATTACCCAGCCCCAGTGTGTAATAGCCAGGTTTGTCAGGGGTAACTACTCCAGAATATATAGGTCCTTACACACTGGTTACGAAAAGCTATGTTTAAATATGGATAGAAGAGGTTTCTGCCCGACAGCAACGATTATAGTTGATGCTTCATTCATACAGGTTGAAGTCTTAAGTTGCGGTGAACAATCGGCCTCGTTCTGAATAAAGATTAAGTTGATTCATCGGCGTGTAATATTTGTGTCCTGTGTGGACGTACTCATGGGCGCAAACACTTCGGAAAAATTGCACGAAAAAACACCCCGGTGTGTAAAGACCTCTAACAAAGATGATAGTACATTGGAAGTAGTTTCTCTGTTGGTTTCTACTGTGACTACTCTGCCGTTGAGACTTGAGTTTCATGAGGCCCTTCCTTATGAAGCTCAGTGTCGTTCTTAGGGAGCTCGAGATAACATCCATCTGAAAGTCTGTTGCGGTGCAGAGATGGAAATGCATTGAGTACATTTATTTATTTACTTACTAAATAAGTAAGTGGTGAAAAAGGGGTGTACCATACTTACTTATGCCTGGCACCCTTACCAGGGTATAGGCTGTCGACAAGGGACCTCCAGAGTTCTCGGCCACTGGCGTTCTTTTCTATCTGCGGCCAGGTGTATCCCAGTCTCTTAGTGACTGCCAGGAGTTCCAGGTGTTTTTCGGCCGGCCCCTGTTTCTTGTACAGTCCAATCCTCCGTGTTAATTTATCCATTTATAACTCATTGTACTGTGTGGAGTGTAGGATTTTACATCGGTGTGCATTGCAATAATGAAGTTGTGATGTGCATTGCAAACATCTGACAAAATGGTTCACAGTTACACCGTTTCTGTCAAAGCCGGGTTTCCAAAGAGTCGGATCTGGTCACCAACAATGGCATAACACTCGCACAAAACAACCTTGTGATGTGTTTATTAGAAACGATGATTGTCTGAAGGTAAAGGTCAGGAGTGGATACGTTTTTGTCAATGAACAGTGACATAACAGGCCTCCAATCACTCTGTCCAATAGGTTGTCCTCTGCAACATTATCCACCACACTCTAGTCATACCTCTTGCTTTTCTGGAAGACGTTTTCGTCTTTTAATAGTATTAAACTATTAAAATTTTAATAGTTGGCAAAAAAAAGCCAGTAGAGAAGCAATGGAGATTACCGTCCCCATTAGTTTATTAACTCCTTGGGTGGTATAGCCTATAATTATTAACCTATTACAGACCTATCGTCTTATATCCTATAATTATTAACCTATTACTGACCTATCGTCTTATATCCTATAATTATTAACCTATTACTGACCTATCGTCTTATATCCTATAATTATTAACCTATAACAGACTATCGTCTTATATCCTATAATTATTTACCTATAACAGACTATCGTTTGAGGTGTTCATGGGTCTTTGGGCTCCTCCTGTTCAGCAGAACTGGTGGGGTTCATAAAGTCCATCTCCACCGCAAGGCAGGAGTCCAGTCAGCCTCTTTCTCCCTCCAGAGCCAAGACTTCACAATCCGATTGGCATATGCTGTGTCCGTGATGTCGTATAATGGTCTCCTCTCCTCCACCAGCTCAATAAAAATCTCCTCCGCCTCCTCAGTCCATGCCGACGCCATTGCTAGACACATAACCATAGCAACTCCCTGTGTGGTCTTTTATTCTCTCTCGTTGGCTCACTTCCGTTTCTCTACTCGTGCTCTGATTTGTCTGACCAAACAAGCTAAACAGCCAATCGGGGTGCTCTACAGAGCCTTCACCCCCCTTTCTCCCCCCTCTTCATCACCCCACGGCTCTACCAGTCGGCCAAAGAACTGAACAAGTTCGGTTCCCCCTGAGTCGGCCGGAAAGGTCCCGACGGACCTCCCGACCGACCCCAAAGGTCCCGACGGACCACCCGACCGACTCAACGACGATATCCAACGCTTCCCGACGCCGAGTCAGCTCAAAATCTGTGCGGTGGAAAGCTAGCTTTAGAGGCAAACTCAGCAGACATCGGCGTATGGATGGACAAGCGTCTTATATCCTATAATGATTAACCTATAACAGATTAGCGTCTTAATAACAGAAAATGAAGCCTATAACTTAAATATATACATTCTGTAAACGGGTGGTGTTGCTGTTTGGATTCCAGGGGCAGGGTTTACCATCCGCTCCGCTGTATAGGGGCAGGGTTTGCCAACCACTCCCATAGGTTCCCAAATCACACGTTGTGGTCACACTGGGACAGAGCAGTGGCATCACAATCTCGGAAGACCATAGATTTCACATGTGTAGGCCGGTCCCGAATATGTTGATGGTGTGGCGGTGTCCTGTTGTGGTTGCTTTCTCTTTGCCTCAAACATTCGTTCATAAATGTTGAGTGTCAAGTCAACCTTGCTCATGGTGATGTATATCTCCTGGGTTCTGTTTTCTCCCTTCTGTGTTGTGCAGGCCTGCTTATGTATTGCTTGTGCATGACCTGCCTGAGGAGATCAGGCGAGCAAATTCACTGTTCTGTTTTAAATCACATCTTAAAACTTGTGTCAGAAGTTGATCATTTTCCGGTTAATGTTGGCTCCAACTGTCTTATTGATGATTTATAAGCATTTAAACACATCCCAGGAAATATCGAAAGATGCAACAGGCTTTGTTCATATGTTGTACCACATATACTGACTGGTGTGACAATAAATTGAATTGATTGCTGTCCTAGATTCCTCCTGTCTTGCCTTAAATGTAATAGCCTTGTTATATTCCAGAGATTAAAAAGTGTCCATGTGCATCTATAGCAGTGCTTCTGATGTTTTAGTTAATTTATTAAGAAAATATAAGCTCTATATTCCAATCATTGCTATAGTGTAAAGTAGAAGGGGTCTCCTGTTTTTATGTATTTATTATATTTATTATCACAGGTTTCCATGTGTAAAGAAGTGGGTGAAATAACTTTTTGTGCACACCACCACTGACCTGGCTGCATTGATTAGAGAAGTGAGTTGCTTGTCTTATTTCGTTTGATTGAATGTAAAGTTTTGCTGTTCTCAAATTCATACAAATATGTACAAAAAAAGAAGAATGCCTGTTTGACAAACATTTAAAACTGCATTCCACTTCAACTAAACTGTTACATTTTTTGGTTGACTTTTAATCAACTGTAGATGCAGTTGGCTAACATCATTTAGTCAACTAAAACTGACTAAACCTAAATTGAATTTGATTTAAAAATGTGCTACACTGCTTTGCACTACATTGCTACAACAGTGCTTTCAATTTCACTTGTTGATGCTGTATTCTGTTTGAGTTCTCCTGAATGGATGAAACAATCCTTAAACAGAACAGTGCCTCCATGTGGTTAAAAAGGGAATGACACAAAACAGTGTGAACACATTACGGAGTGTGTAAGAATTATGGCCAAACTTTTCACCAAAAAGTCAGTTACCTTGATGTATTGCTTTCAGACGCAGAAGAATAAAGAAAATAAATGTATAGCAGACAGTAAAATATGAGTTGGGTATAACAAAATAGTATAGGGTGTACACTGCATATGTGATGGTACAAATCATGTTTAATCTGCACAGATGTGCAGATATAGCAATAACATTGCACAGGTTATACTACAGGTATTGTACATTATTAATAATTGGGGAAACATTTGCTTCAATTGGTTTTGATCAATCTGGGAACCCATTTGGTATAAAAGGAAAACTGAATCTCTTGAGAGATTACATTTTGATAAATACCATGTTAATTAATGTTGATATATTAATGAATGAATTATTATGGTAAAAATGTCACATAATGACATACATGCCCAAAACAGGAATACCAGGTTGAAACGGCAGTATTATATTAATCTTTTTTAATTTCCCCCCCAAAATATATTTTAAAAACGAAGAAAAAAAATCAATATATCTATCTGGCCCTGTTTACACTGACAGCCAAATCCAGCCTGAATCAGATCTGTGCCACAATCAGTCAAACTAAATGTAATGCCTCTACTCCTACAATTCCAAGTGCTAGTCAGGGTGGGGGGTCCCTAGTTCATATGATTATTTTGGGGGGTCCTGGCCTCAAAAGCTTGGGGAACCCTTGCACTAAACACTGCCCCTGTTGCAGAGTTAAATGTGTGCACTATGTTAGTAGAGCACGTCACACATTTTCCACCTTAAATTCAAATAATTGGTCCTCACTATAATGATCATTTCTGTCTACTCTCTCTGTGTCTGAGGTGGGTTTATGGGCAGTTCAGAAACCTGGCCACCAATCACATCATGGATGGGGATACTATCTTAAGTAGCTAAGTACATTTTACTCAAGTACTGTACTTAAGTACAATTTTGAGGTACTTTTACTTAACTGGGGTATTTCCAATTGTCTATACTTTTACTTCTACTCCACTACATCTCAGAGGCAAATATTGTACTTTTGCTCCACTACAATTATTTGAAAACGTTAGTTTCTAGTTACTTTGCAGATATAAATTAGTACATTATAAAACACATGAACCACTTTAGCCCTACTTTACACCTAGGCTATTTGAAAATAGCCGGTCTACAAGCTCATAACGCGTTGTGATCTGCTTAGATCTGCTATTTTTAAACGTTTTTGTACTTTTACTTTTGGTACTTTAAGTACATTTTGATACCAATACCTTTGTACTTTTATTCAAGTATTTTTTTAATTCCAGACTTTTACTTGAAACAGAGTCTTCTACATTGCAGTATTGATACCTTTACTTAAGTAAAACAATACTTTTCCCACCACTGCACCATAATGAGTCATTTAGTGAGGACCCACATATAGACATACGTTTCTTTAATTGATGTACTCCATTGTCCAAGGGTGTCACTTGCCACAAAGAACAGATCTACAAGCTAACAATGGGTCACACATTGGAGTATAAATAAGGCTTTACACATGTGATCAGTAGACCGCTCTACAAAGTTTGAGAACTAAACATTTTTTTAAAACGCCAGATCTACAAGCTCACAACACATTGCATCGTAACCCACTGTGAGCTTGTAGATTGGATATTTTGAAATGTGTGTGTGTATAGGCTTAAAGCGGTTACATTGATTTTGATGCTACATTAAGCCATTAAAACATCTGTGTGATTTTAGCTAAATATATGTAGCAACATACGTTTTTCAGAAAACTCTTAGGATTTAGAACAGTGGTTCTCAAAAATAGCAGATATACAAGCTCACAGCGCATCACTTCGTGCTGCTTATACTTCTGCTATTTTTGAACATTTTTTCAACATTTTAAAGTGTTTGAGTTTTTTTTATAATTCTAAATTACTATCTAAATCTTCTCTTCTGGGGATCCCTGGTACAAATGCATATCATTTTGGGGGGGTCCTTGGAACGAAGAAATGAGAGAATTGATTTAGAAAGTATTTGTAGAATGGGCCTCAGGTCTCAATGGGTTAACTCATTTGGCTGGGGACCCGCTTGAGCCCCTTCAAGGACCCCGGGGGGGTCCCCGGACCCCACTTTGAGAAGCAGTGCAGTCGGCGGTGGATGCAGGGGACAACAGTCACAGCAACACGCCCGGTCCTGTGACTTTACAGCCTCATTCCACCGCTGGTTAATGTTCAACTCATCTCTCTCTCACTCTCACTGGTTCTCTTTCTCTTTTTTAGTCTCTTTTTGTCTCTTTTACTCAGTGTGTGTCTGTCTGTCTGTCTGTCTGTCTGTCTGGCTGTGTCTCTCATCCCTCCCTCCCTCTCTCTTCGCTCTGTCTCTCTCTCTCTCTCTCTCTCTCTCTCTCTCTCTCTCTCTGCCCCCCCTCTCTCTGTCTCTGTGTGTGTGTCTCTAACCTCTGCTCTCGTCTCTATTGTGTGTGGGCATGTGTATGCGCGTGTGTGTGTGTGTGTGTGTGTGTGTGTGTGTGTGTGTGTGTGTGTGTGTGTGTGTGTGTGTGTGTGTGTGTGTGTGTGTGTGTGTGTGTGTGTGTGTGTGTGTGTGTGTGTGTGTGTGTGTGTGCGTGCTCGCGTGTGCGTGTGTGTGTGTGTGCGCGCGTGCGTGTGTGTGTGTCCCTGGACACAACAATGCCATCAGGAGGCACCAGAGAAGGCCAGGGGTAACAGGACGCCTGTCAGCTTTGTTAGCGCGCGGCCCCTCAGCTATTCCATGTACAAATCAAAATGCACACGGAGAATAACCAGATGGGAGCTCTCTCTCGCTCTCTCTCTCTCTCCCTCCCTCCCTCCCTCCCTCAGAGAGAGAGAGAGAGAGAGGAGGGGTACAGTAGCAGCTGGCTTATGCAGTGCCAGGCAGCAGGTGAATGCTGTCTCCCAGTCGGCACCATCTGAAGGCTGGGGTGTGTGTGTGTGTGTGTGTGTGTGTGTGTGTGTGTGTGGGGCGGGGGGGGGGGGGTTGGTAAACTACCTTCGTTTTAAGGCAGTGGTTCTCAACCTGGGATCCGGGGACCCCCAGGGGCCGTTGAGGAGTCACGGGTCTGTAACTCTTGAGAGTGTACAAATGGAACCAAATGGGTCCATTACGGGTCCATGTGTACGGTCTGAGAGTTAAAATGACACTGAGGACACGGTGTAGTTTTGGTTAAAAAAATCGTATCAAACTGGTGGTCCTCGAATTTGAAAAGGTTGAGAATCACTGTTTTTGAGGCATAACCCACGAGGCTGTGCCAACAAACTATTAAAATGGTAAGAAAGGGCACACAGGACAGGATGGGTGGTTTAGTACGAGGTGTACGTCTCTAAAATCTTATCTAATGCAGCATCAAAATGAGCAATTAACAAATGAAGAGCAGGACGGAGTGTTTGTAAAGTACAAGTGAATGGAAACGGCTGCAATGTTTTTCCTTTGAGTCCTCCTGGGCAGAGAGAGTGGCATGTTGAGGCCAGAGAGAGGAGAGAGAGAGAGGGAGGGACTGAAAGCTTTTTAGAGAATGTTCAGGAATTTGGGAGCAGGTGGTGAGTGGTGACATGAAAGGAAGACGTGACAAATGTAGCCGCCAGCCAGAGAAAGAAAGAAAACCAAGCCTAAACTAAATGGTGGCATAGATTTTACCCCCCTGCTCTGGAACCATAACACCACACAGCACGGCAACTGCAAAACAACTACACTAACTAAACTACAACTACACTATAACTGCATCAACCACACAGAAGGTTCTTGGTTCAAAACCAAGGATGAGTTTTTTTCCCCCCCAAGTTTGTACCTGGCTCTAATCTCTCGGTGAAGAGTACAGGACAATGGTTTTAATACACAACATGCTGGTGCTGTGGTAAGATACATGCCTCTCATATAGCAGAGGTTGGGAGTTCGAACCTTTCATGTGCTTTAGACCAGTGGTTCTCAACCTGTGGTTCGGGACCCCCAGGGGGGGTCTCCACATGATTTTGAGGGGGTCCCCGGATGACAGTGAAGTGACAATTTAAGACCTTTTTAGTACCTAAAAAAAAAAAAAAAAAAGAAAGACCATTAAGGTCATTACACACCGGCGATTATGCGAATATACGCAAAATTCGGACTCGTTCCGAATAATTAAAAGACGCTTTTTCGCTCCATGGAAGCTTGCATTGACTTTAAAAAAAAAAACGTATTATTCGCATGAAAAAAAAACGCCCCCGGTGTGTAAGGAGCTTTACTGCTTAAAAAGTAATCAACAAACTATTCTATAAAAACTGGTGAAACATTGGCCGAATTGTCAAATAATATAAGGATGATGCAGATAAATAGAAACTTAAAGCATCCTCCTCTATCCAAGCCGGAACACAATCGATCGATTGATTGATCATTAAAATGAACATGCTCTAACAAGAGTGAGAGCCGTGTATGCGCGGCTTGTTTTCATAGACCTGGTTCCTGATGTGTCTCGCAGAATCTGGCAACACTGCCAGTGGCACCCCATTGGCTTAGACCTGTTGCTTATTTCTCTCGCAGAATCTGGCAACACTGCAAGGCCATAGCTTGGGAGCATCAGGCGGTGCTTGACGGCGTCGTAATGGCTGATTTTGCACTTGGTTGCATGCTGAAAATAGCAGATCTACAAGCTCATGTAAGCTTGTTAGATCGGCTATTTTCAGAGCGCAACACCCCAGCGCAACCAAACATAAAATGGCTTGTCTTTTAGTTCTACTGGATCTCTTCTGCACTAGTCCCTCACTAACAGTTTAGTCTAGTTTTTCTTTGTTGACGAAATTGTCAACATATTTAGTCTTAGTTTTAGTCATCGTAGCTTATTTTGTTTTCGTCAGTGAAAAAAGGTAGTCGACCAACATTTTTTGTCATAGTTTTAGTCGAGAAAAATCAGCACTAGGATGTATGTAGGATACTAGGATGTACTGTATGTTTTCTCTGTCTTGTGTGTACTTTCTTTCTTTTTCTTCTTTTAAAATGCTGACCCTGGGAGCTGAGCTCCAAAATGTCCTATGGACATAAAGTCTATTCTATTCTATAGAAATGTCTATGTACAGCGTACAAAGCGTAGTGTGGCATGTGATTACCACTTGTACTGTGCGTCGGCCCTCTCTCTCTCTCTCTCTCTCTCACACATTCATTATGAACCTCTCTCCATCGTTCTCTTTGACTATATGACGGCTCCAACTGAGTTGAATGTATGCAGACATTAAGGCTCTTGTAATTTGGGGGGTTTTGGGGGTACGTTGGCACATTTATTATATAAGATTTGCAGGCCTTCAAATCTAGTCCTGTATTACGTTGATCAGAGCAGTCTGATTGTTTAGGCAGTCCCCCTAAACCGTGTTTCTGCCAAGTTTGGTGCAGATCACCTTTTCAGACTTTACCTCATGCTGTAGCACTCACCTCTCAGACTACCTACCCCCCTGTCTCCTCCTTGTATTCCTGCCTGGTCTTCTTTTCGATACAGACTAGTCAAGTGTAACAGATACATGGTATGTTGGTTATGAGTTCACATTTTTATTTAGATGTGTTCTAAATGTTGTTTACCACAAATAATGCTGAGAGTCAATGTCTTTATATTATTTTTTTCTTGAACGTTATTTAGATAGAGCATGTTTAGACAGATGCTAGGTTTGATGTTTACCGTGTATCTTAGTTTCTTTGTAGCACTACATTGTTCTCTTTGCACTCTTCTTATGTGACTATTTACCCGGTTGTTTGTTGAATAGGGTTCATGACATTTACCCAGATTTTGTGAGACACACACACACACACACACACACGTGCACGCGCACGCGCACGCACACGCACACGCACACGCACACGCACACGCACACGCACACACACACACACACACACACACACAGAGAGTAAATAATAATGGTAGTGCGTTTGCTACTGAAATGCCACACTGAAAATGATGTATCGGTAAAGGTGTGTGTGTGTTAGTGCGTGCGTGCGTGCGCCTTTGAAGTATCCTGGGCAGCAATGTCTATCCTTGGTCTCAAACCACAAGCACTTCCATGTCAAAAGTCTTGGACAGCGTAACACTGACCTCCATTGGATGCGTCTACATGCAAAATATTCACAGTTCTTTCACAGCCGTACCGAACCTTTGGAACTTTCAACGCTGGCTCCACTGTGTGTGTGTGTGTGTGTGTGTGTGTGTGTGTGTGTGTGTGTGTGTGTGTGTGTGTGTGTGTGTGTGTGTGTGTGTGTGTGTGTGTGTGTGTGTGTGTGTGTGTGTGTGTGTGTGAGAACTTATATTAATATACTTGTAAGGGCCTTATGTCTCAAGAGAAATAATCTTAGAAATAGACATGAGGACCATTTCCCTGGTCCTCACAAGAGAAATAATGGTTTTGAGTTAGTCTTACAATTCAGAACAGATTCAGGTTGGGGTCAGGGTTAGGCATTTGGAGGTCAGGTTTAGGGGTTAGGGTTCGAGTCATGCCTGATTTTATATTTTGTTCTGCGTCGTTGTCACGCACCTAAAATAGCGTATATTACGTGTGCAACACTGGTGCCACTAAGCTTAAAGGTTTCATAACATCAAATTTCAATTTTCTTTTTTTGGTGGATTTCCTGACCTCAATTACATTAAAAAAAAACCTCACATTTGAACATTCAGTGGATTTTCTGTGGTCCGGGGTTTTCTGAATAATTAGGCTCAGAAAAGTGCTGTGATTTGCCCGTGGACACAGTCCAATAATCCCGCCCCCTCTCCTCTCCGGCCCTCCCCTCCCCTAGCAAAAATCCCTCAACAGTGACACCCGCACTGCAGCTTACAGTTAAAACCTTTTAATACACATTTGAAGGACCATGATAAAGACTTTAATGTTTTGTAAAACCAGCATGTCATGAAACCTTTAACCTCAGGCTTTAGTGTTATGGTTATCGATGGCAAAATACCAAAACATATTTGTAAAATTGCCACCCTAAAACGTAATAAGGTAGTTATAGTAACACAAACTAGCGTGTGTGTGTGTGTGTGTGTGTGTGTGTGTGTGTGTGTGTGTGTGTGTGTGTGTGCGCGTGCGTGCGTGCACGTTTGTGGTTTCAGGCTCTGTTCTGTTCTGCAGTAAACAAAAGCAACGCTACAGGACACAGAAAGGCACGACGCATCATATGACATCTCAGTCGACAGTCAGCAGCATGCTTGTCTAGTGTATGTCTGTGTGCGGGTGCACACCAATGTGTGCGCGCGCGCGTGTGTGTGTGTGTGTGTGTGTGTGTGTGTGTGTGTGTGTGTGTGTGTGTGTGTGTGTGTGTGTGTGTGGTGTGTGGTGTGTGTGTATGTGTGTGTGTGTGCAGAGGGGTTTTGTGTGCTGCTGTGTAGCTGCTGCTGGCAGGCCTGTGGGAAAGGATTAGACTTTCACGCCTTTTCCTCCACAGCGAGCACCCATCAAAGACATTCCTTGCATAACAAATCAATGAGTACTGTTACGCACACACACACACACGCACACACACACACACACACACACACACACACACACACACACACACACACACACACACACACACACAGAGACTTCTGTTAATCTTTAGCTGCAGAATCACTTTTAGATTTTGGTGTGATCTTAGTTTATAATTTCCTGATGGTTTAGGATGATATTGTGTGGTAAACTATAGTGAAGAATATGTTCTATTTCATTCATTCTATAATGATAATAATAATAATAATGATACATGATGCGTTTCAGTACAGCGTTTATGAAGCATGACATGACAAGTATGAGCTGTTGCTCATTAACAAAATGACTGGACGAATGTCTGTGCGTGGTTGTCGTGTGTGTGTGTGTGTGTGTGTGTGTGTGTGTGTGTGTGTGTGTGTGTGTGTGTGTGTGTGTGCGTGCGTGCGTGCGTGCGTGCGTGCGTGCGTGCGTGCGTGCGTGCGTGCGTGCGTGCGTGCGTGCGTGCGTGCGTGCGTGCGTGTGTGCGTGCGTGTGTGTATGTCTGTGCGTGGTTGTCGTGTGTGTGTGTGTGTGTGTGTGTGTGTGTGTGTGTGTGTGTGTGTGTGTGTGCGTGTGCGTGCGTGTGCGTGCGCGCGTGCGTGCGTGTGTGTGGTGTTCTTGTATCACTATACTTGTGAGGCCCAAATGTCCCTGCAAGTATAGTAGATTGTACAATGTGAGGACAATGTTCCTGGTCTTCACAAGATAAATGGTTGTTTCATGTTTTGTTTCGGGAAGTCATGGTTGTAAGTATAGTAATACAAATGACTTCTCAATGATAGCATTTACCACTATTTCCTGATTTATTCCCCTGAGCTCGAACATATACAGTTTATGAGGAATTAGCATTTGAATACCATGGCAGTAACTATTCATTTGAGCCATAAGATGAAAGAATAACTCGCTCTATAAACCATGTTTTTGATCGTACCACCAACACCAAAATCACACACGTTGTGCCTCAATATCTCGGGCCCCTCACAGTAAAAAAATAAATAGCATTTGACTTTTAGCGCAATAGCCATTCGTTCGAACAAACGGTACCTATTGTATTGCCTGTCTGCTTATATACAGAGCAATTTCACAAGTCATTGCACTATGGCTAGCTAGTTCTTGATTGGCTAATGACACACGCCGTACACGGAAATTGTGTTGCTCTGTGACACCTTGTGAGCGTGTAGATTGTCTATTGTGTTCATCTGTCGCAGTGGTTATCAAAGTGCGGTCCGGAGACCTTGAGGGGTTCCCAGGGGGGACTAATTGCTGAAGACCCGCCCCATCTATGTTCCTATTGGCTGGGCTTTAAACAGCCATAACTCCAGTTCCCAGCATGCTACAAACTTGAAACTTGGTGGGCGGTCTCACGTGACTGGCTGTAACAGCTAAGGCCCCGCCCCCTCTGTGTTCCTATTGGCTGTATTCATGTTATTTTCTATAATGTTCCTGTCTGCCGTAGTTACTGTCATAGATATAGAAACCTAGATACCTCATTGGCCGCTGAAGTTCGTTGGAGCGACCTGTATCGCAGCCGCCATATTAGCGGGGGAACGCTGCCACTCAAAGTGACTACTGGCCAATGACAGCGCGTTGACTACTGGCCAATCACAGCGCATCTTTTCCAGGACTTGTCAGAATCTAGTTGTCCCGCCCCCACCTGCCTCTGATTGGCCTACCGAACGTCCCCTTTTGTGACGCACGTGGAAGTTTCCCGCTTGCCCTGCGGAAGTGGAAGCGCGCCCGAGATACAGACGCTTCAGAGCCGGAGGAGGCGTCTACCTTTACGTGTCTATGGTTACTGTGATCTAGTGATGTGTCGTTCATGATCGATTCGTTCAAAAGAACTCGTTCATTTGCCGTGAACGTGAACGAGCTCGTTCACTTTCTGAAACTGTTACGTTCACGCGCAACGTAAAGAAAACGCTCCCGCGATGGTGTTTTACACACATTATAAAACATACATTAACCACTAGCCCTTTTTTATACCTAGGCTATTTTGAAATATGTTAGTACTTTTACTTTTGATACTTTAAGTATATTTTGATGCCAATACTTTTGTACTTTGTGTGACTGTGACCTGTCTTGTCTCACCTCCCGGTGATCATTAGTTTTCTCCACCTGTGTCCCGTTATTCCCCCTAGCCTATCCCTGTGTTGATTGTCAATTGTGTTCACCTGTGTCTGGTTATCCCCGTGCGCAAGTCCTCTAGGAGGCAATTTTAATATAGGATATCCCAAATCTCTCACTCGTCAGCAACTGGCTTACATTTCAGATTTAACCACAACCATCCACCATGTTGCACGGAGAGAACAAACTCTGTCACTCCCAGCACTGTTTGTCTTGGAGGTTGATTACGCTCCCATTGCTGCAGATCAAGCCTCATATGAGCTCCAGACCTACTGGAAAGTCGTTCTGGGCCTACAGCTGCTGATGCCGAGTGATATTCTACTGGTCACTCATACCCGTGAACCAGAGACGGCAAGTTTTTCAGGCCTTTATTGATCCCACAGGGAAATTCCGTTTCGGCTTCACTCAGCTGATGGCTGCTCAGACTCAGGGGGAGCAGTTATGGATTAACGTGTTTTGCTCAGGAACACTTCTACACATAAACTGGGCAGCTCGTGTGGGGGTGAACCGGCGACCTTCTGGTTACCAGATGGCCTCTCTACCCACCAAGCTACTGCCGCCCCAAGGAGCTGGTGGTTGTGAGGTTCTTGTGGTCCCTACGGACTGCAGATGGATGTCAGAGACTGGACTGCTCATGTATAGAGTGCCAGCAAGTGAAGGTTCACTGCCACGTCAAAGTGGTGCTACCATAGTTCTAGGTGGCATTTCGATCGATCTATTTCGATGTCAACGAATTCGATGTCAACTCGGACCTGGTTGGATCTCATCCCTTCTCCCATGGCTTCAAGCACATACTCAATATGAATTACAAGTACAATTTATAATCTAGGTATTTAGGCGACGCTCAGAGTACAATAAACAAGGTAAATCCTCACATAAATAGAATGCAGAGAGAACACTGTAGTGCCTCAAAAACCTAGGACACTAGGTAGGTAAACAATGAACCTAGCATCTGTCTAAACAACATGCTATCTAGTAAATAACGTTCTGTACATTGAACCTGTAGCCTATAGGATATCACTCAAACAATGAGCATCTAGCATCTGTCTAAATCACATTCTTAACATGTGTGGTCACTGGTCAAGAAAAACAAATCTAAGAAACAAACAGTGAAAGACAGGATCACCGGGTGGCCAGAGGCTGTTGCTTTCGTGTTAAAGGAGACACACCATGAATTTCACTTTTTTTTTTTTTTTTTTTTTTTTTTTTGGGCTCCCCAGTGTCTCTTGTACCCCAAAAAATATTTTTTTTTAACATTCAGTCATTCATTCTCATTTCAGAGATTTTCAGAATGGGCGTGTCTAAACAGGCCATCTCAGAATGGCAAGTTTGCTTACATCACGAAACTTTCTGCCCATGTATTTTGACAGACAGAATTGCTCAGTACCGCAGTACAGCACCCCTCTGCCCAACAGGACGTTTTGGTATTGCAGAGTATATCTGAGTGTTGATTTAGGCTCAAACCTTTTGAAAATGGTTTGAGGGACATACACCATATGATATTAAATATCAAAAAAATAAAATAAATTCATGGTGTGTCTCCTTTAACAAGGACGGCCAACGTGGCTCGAGCATTAAACGTGGAACCTTAGAATGCAGCAACATTTGCACCACTGTGTTCCACCTAGCCTGGCTCCAGCCCGTGAATCGCTAGCCACGCCCATTAAAAAAATGTGTTCAGGCGATTCTGGTCTGGTGACGCTCTCATAGGAAGTCTCAGCCTCGGTTGAAAATCTGTACGACGAATCGGGATCGGGATAATCCAGTATGAACCAATCGCCAAAGAGTCTTTGAAAAAAAAAAACTTTGGCCACGCCCACATCTCAGCAATCGGCTGCATTGAGAGGGCTTTCAGACTGAATAATGGAGTGAAACGAAATGAAAATTCAGGCTGAGTGTCAGGCTATGTTCCACCCCCAGGCCACTGTATTCCACCCCCAGGCCAGTGGCATGGGCCAGCATTTCCACTGCTCCTTGAGAGACCGTCTGAAGGGGAAAAAAAACGTCCATTACTGCTTCTGGGCTCAGTACTCTGCTGGACGAAGTCCTACATCCCAACACCCTGGGTGGCTGCTGATTTTGTAACACCTGAGATTCAAACCTGGGTCTCATGGCGTGGAAAAGGACACTAAAGCCAAACATCTTATTCACACGCCTAAGAGGGAATCCTCCCTCAGCCAGAGGGGGATTTCATGTCCTTGCAATTATATAAGACCGGTCCACACACCGGTGCCATTTTGGGATAATGGTTGCAAGGAATTGCAACTACTTGAAGTTGCAAGGAGTTGTTGCGAATCATTGGTGTGGACTTTAAAGACATACCTATCTCCCTCTTGGCCAGGGGAGATAGCATGTCTTCAGGCAGAGGCGCTGAGCCACTCTGCTACAATTTCATTCCAGACAATGTGTCGATGTGTGTCTCTGAGCAAGACTCATAACTTCTAATTGCTCCCTGTGCGCCGGAGATTGGCTGCACACTGTTCCTAGTGATTATATGATGACAAATTATTATTATTTATTTATTATACTTGGTAATGCAGGTACACCCCTAAACATGTATCTAGGTTGGTGGTTCTCAAACTCTTTCGTGTCAAGGAACCCCAAGTTGATATGTATTTGGCTGCGTACCCCCATCTGAAAAGGTTTTGTGCCAGAGACCCCAGAAGAGATTTAGAATATTTAAAAGAAATCTAAATTATTCAAGATTTTTCATCAAAAACATAAATATTTTCAAAAATAGCAGATGTACAAGCTTGTAGTGCAGCACAAAGTGAACATATAAATGGATAAAGTGGTTAAAATGATTGTAACGTGATATTAACAAATGCATGGGGACCCCCTGGAACCCCCCCCCCCCCCCCCCCCCCCCCAAGGGGTCCCCGGACCCCACTTTGAGAACCACTGATTTAGGTATGTCTTTACATAACTATATGCACAAAGATATATGAACTTCTTGATTTGAATTGGTTGAATGTGTACTTTTTTGCATGTGTCTTTTAGTTTTTGGGGGTTTTTTTTTTTATCACGGGGAGCATTACTGGGTGTATGGAAAACAGGAAACAAGAATTGCAAGGACATGAAATAAAATTGGATAATGTGTTTGACATTATTTATGGGTGAGTTGCAATAAAAGTGTTCAAAGTGTATGGACAACATACGGCAGGGTTTTCAAGATTGCTTCAATTCGTTTTTTTTATTGTGCAGTCAACACAAATATGAATACACACTGTGCCTCCCGGTTGCAGACATGACAACTGGCATGAAGTAGAGTCAACTGTGGAATGATTTGTAAGGTCTATGGCTTTAATACCAAGCATGACACCTATCTGTCTATTTACATACAAACAACATATCCACTCGTTGACGGTTTGAAAACTGGAGCAAAAAAAAAAAAGAAGAAAAAAAAAAGAAAACCATTTTTATAAATAGAAAAAGGGGAGGGAAGGCCTCTATGGGCCTAGGAAGGGGTCAAGTCTCTTTCACGGAGACAGCTTAAAAGCTTGATTTTACTTACTTGCGCGCCAGTGTTCGGGCGTCGGAAGTAGCCTATTCACACGCTCACGGCGCGTCGCACCGCGACACGCCGCGAGCTTGTGAATCGTCTGCTTCCGGTATGCACCGCGGCGTGCGATCGAGTATAAATCAGGCATAACACTCAACAAGAGTTGTACATATCCCACTTTTTTGTTATGGCACCAGTATCAAACCACAGCCGCGTCTGGTTGGCTTCCATCAAACAAGCAGTTTCAACAGAGCTAGTATGCACTGAACCAACACGTACAAATAGAATAACTAACAAAACAAAAAAAAAACAGACTAAAAATTAGAGATAAATCTTGACTGTCATATGAGGTATTGTGGATCAAAACCTTTTTTATCTACAATTTTCCTCTTTTTTTCTTTTTTGGAATAGCACAGAAAATCAATATTAAGTAATTATACACAACTGATCACATAAAAATCTACATAAAAACAACAAGCAAGGATGTCAATAACATAATTTTCTATGAGAAAATTCAAACTAGCATAGCAGTATATTGACATTTATATGTATAAAAAAAACAAAAAAATGTAGCAGCAACACAATAGGAGAAAAGCATTGTTTCTTTTTTTGTCATTAGTTTTTCTTTATGTTTGTTTTTACACGTAGCTGGGATTTCGTTTCCATAGCAGCGGAATAACAAGGAGTGTTTCTCTCCTACTCTGTGTCCTTTAGTATACAATCAGAGACCTAATTGAGCTCCACAGCATTAAGAAACGCTGTCGAGCCATTAAATGTTTTTTTTTGCCTCTCTTTGTCACTTTCAACGTCTTTAATACCTCCTCTGTCTCTCTCCTCCGTCTCTCATTCTTGCCGTCTCTCTACTTTTCTTAGGCAAGCCGCAAAACACAGCCCATGTCTTTAGGTTTGTGCAAAATCATCTCCGTAGTCTAAACACTCCCATAGCCCCCCCCCCCCCACCCCCCCCAAATTCCCTTCCCAAAAAAACACATGGGTGGGGTCTTAACAGCGGTGGGGAGATACTGTACTGATTCTGGAGGCCTCGGAGGTAGGGCCGGGGCAATATGGTCAAAAACAAATATTTTTGACCTAATACCTCGATAACGATATTGTGACGATAATACCGTGTTGTGACGATAATATCGTGTTGTGACAATGTACTTTTTCTTTTTTTTACAAATATTGTCAAAAATAGCCGATCTACAAGCCAATCCAAAAGCTTGCACCGCGTCGTGAGCTTGTAGATCTGTTTCGATCTGCTAAGGCTTTGCGTGATTACAACCAGGAAAAAGACAACACTTAGGTCATAACACAACATGACAATGATAATCCAATATCCCAAACGATATCTAGTCTCATATGATATCTATATATTTCCCAGCCCTCCTGGGAGGTAAACCCTCATGTTCATTAAGAGTGGGGTGAGGTTTCCAGAGTGGATCCTGTGAGAACCACACTAGCGTGTCCCTTTAACATGGATCACGTACAATCGGAGCGTGAACCTTTCTGTCGTTTTTTTTTTTGCAGGCATCCGTTCTCCTCTTCAAAGCAGTCCCACCGTAGCTAAGATACCCGCTCGATCCCCCCATTCCATTTTTTGTTGCCTTACCAACTCAATGTGATTTTCTTTTCTTTTTTTTACATGAGCCAGCAAAGCTGACTAAAAGTGCTTTTTTTTTTTTTAGAAAACAAAATTGGAATGGTATTAGAAGGTAAGATATATATAACTACATCAAACAAAGGAAGAAAGAAAAAAAGAACTGTGGGCTGCTCCGCCAGGAATGTGTGTGTATACATGATGGATTTTAAGCTTATTAAGTCATAGCTAGCTGAATGAGTAATAATCATACACAAACTGGACTATATAAGGTTTGTGGGCAGTACTCATTTTTTGTGTAGCTATGAGCGGTTTCAAGTCGTCCAAACCTGACACCAGCGACCCACAGTCACCTTCAAAACGGCGACAGAGCGCGACGTCACGATAATACACGACACACCGTCGCCTTGTGAAGCCCAGCCCAGCTTTAAAGAGAAGAGGCAGGAATAATTCTGTACGAGTTCTAACGTGATAACATAATAAAGTGACTAAACGAACACACAAGCAAGCAGGAATACATGAGTGTCGGCACAACAAGACACACGGGGAGGCTTAGGCGCCGTTCACACTCCGCTGAAAATAGCAGGTCTATAAGCTCTACCGCGCGTCGCGTGAGTTTGCAGATCTAGTATTTTCAGAGCATAAATTAGGCATACTGGATACTAACATAAACAAACAATAAGCCTCTTCTCTTTAATAAG
The DNA here is from genome assembly GCF_963454915.1 of Gymnoscopelus microlampas. Lineage (NCBI taxonomy): Eukaryota > Metazoa > Chordata > Actinopteri > Myctophiformes > Myctophidae > Gymnoscopelus > Gymnoscopelus microlampas. The sequence goes on along the minus strand of NC_139962.1, from coordinate 59,710,130 downwards.
TTGTCAGATTAAAAATAAAATAAAATAGAAAGAAGAGAAATAAAAGCTAAAAACAGACTACACAGTCCTACTCTTGAGATGGTTTAGTAGGCGAGAGCAAAGTCTGGTAATTTAAAAATCCTAAGTTTAATATATCAGGGCATATATAAGAAAACAATGTCTATGTTTATGGGGCTTAGACGTGATGCCACCATCTTTTTTTTCCGCCCCGGCCGGGGCAGGCGGGGTGTGTGTGTGTGTGTGTGTGTGTGTGTGTGTGTGTGTAGGGGTGGTGGTGGGAGGGAGGGTTCCGTGGTATTGTCTTGAAAGAGCAGAGACTGCTTATGGGTCCCGTCTCGCGGCGACCTAAAGCAGGCAGGTATGTTGAGGTGTCAGTCAGGGCGCAGTGGGCGGGCAGATGCGGGCCATCGGCCAATGAGGACATGGCCGGGTTACAAAATAGGCGGGGCATCCATATTCATAGGGGGGAAGACGTTCTCCCAGGCTCCTCCCACCGTCTCTTTACCCAGAAGGCCCCTCTCTCTCTCTCTCTCTCTCTCTCCGACTGGCCATACAGGTGAGGTCTGCAAGTGTGGAGGTGATCGCAAATGTAACATCGCCGCTGTGGGGGGGCGGCCAATCAGATGTTGATGTCTCTGACGTCGGTGGGCGTGCACGACAGGTCCACGTCCTCCTCCACGCGCTTGGTTTCCGTGGAGACGGCGTGATGCTGCTGCTGCGCCTGGCGGAGGCTGGATTCCAGCAGCGACTCGATCTGCTCCTGACACGACCGCAGACAGTCCTGATTGGAGGAGGAGGAGGAGGAGGTCACATGGTCAGAACACGGCTACTGTCTCATTCAGTACTTTTTTATTTGTTTTTAATCAAAAGTACCAATACCACAATATATAAATGGCTGCTCTGTTCACTCAATGTTTTATTTTAGTGAAAGTTTTTTTTTTACATAAAGATGTAGAGAGAAATACTAGAGGATGGAAGACCCCGGTAAACTAAATATATACGGTTTAAGTGGTTAAAGAGAGAGCTCTGATCGTCTGGCTATGCAAGACTAATGTGGTAGTAAAAAAAAAATTATCCATGGGAACATGATCCAGTGTGACTCTCTATGTTTCTGTGTGGTATTTTATGGTTTGGATGTTGTCATCCTTTCCCTTTGCTCAATATCTCAATGCTCTGTCATGTATTGTACTGTGAGTACTTGGGTCTTCTCCTTTTTTCTCTCTACACCAAATCTCTCTGGCAAAAATAGCTGACTACAAGCTTCGCCGAATGTTTGCCCATTATGAAATGCCCAGTATAGGGATGCTAGGGTTCATGTGGTTAACACGTATGGCCTATACATTTAGTGTATGAAGAATAGTGAAAACAGGAAATCTTGTTAAGAAATTATATGAAATTCTTTGGAACAGTTTGAACATTTCTGAAATTGTGTTGATGTTTTCTCCCATAGTGACAAGCCCAAAATAGGGACGCCAGGTTGAAAGTACTTAACATACCCTACAGTAGTCCCTGAATGCTGTGTGTGTGTGTGTGTGTGTGTGTGTGTGTGTGTGTGTGTGTGTGTGTGTGTGTGTGTGTGTGTGTGTGTGTGTGTGTGTGTGTGTGTGTGTGTGTGTGTGTGTGTGTGTGTGTGTGTGTGTGTGTGTGTGTGTGTGTTGGCTCTATTTTGCAATTTAGGCATTTAGCAGACAGTCTTATCCAGAGCGGCTAACAAAGTGCAAGGTCCGAGGTTTGTGACATGAACCCTGGTCAACCAACAACAGGCTGAGCGCTCCAGGAAAACAAGTAGACATGCCCATAAATACATGGATGTGGATTTGCGTTCCTTACTTAAGCTCTAATATACTTTGTCGTAGCACGTCTACAAGCTCACAACAACGCATCATGTTGTGAGCTTGTACATCGGTAATTTTTCGCTGTGTGTGTGCGCGTGCGTGCCCGTGTGCCTGTGTGTGTGTGTGTGTGTGTACCCGTGTGTGTGTGCGTGTGTGTGTGTGTGTGTGTGTGTGTGTGTGTGTGTGTGTGTGTGTGTGTGCGTGTGCGTGTGCGCGTGCGTGCGTGTGTGTGTGTGTGTGTGTGTGTGTGCGTGTGCCTGTGCCCATGCGCACGTGTGTGTGCGTGTGTGACAGTCTCTCTCTCTCTCTCTGACGTACCGGGTCGCTGCGTATGACCTGTGACAGGAAGTTGGTGAGGTTCTGGGAGGAGAGCGAGGCATCCTGGCTCTTCAGGTACAGACCCTGTACCGCTGCCACCACGCTGCCCGCTGCCACCATGGATGGAGGGCTGGCGATGAAGTTCACATCTGTAACACAAATCCAGAGGGCTTGTTAAAACCAACACTGAACGTTTTATAAGAGGAGGTGTGTGAAAAGGAACTGCTTTCAACCTAGGGGGGAATCATAAGGCAACGTGAGAGCCCCCCTAAGACAGTTTCCTGAGTAGTCCTTCACGGGCCAAAATAGTTGATCTAAAAGCTCACAGAGCAAAAAAACAGGAGGAGGCCTAGTACAGAGCCCTAGGGGACTCCGGCATCCCATTCGCCAAGAATAGCAGATCTACCGCATTGTGAGCTTGTAGATCGGCTATTATTGGCAAAGACATTCGGTGTAGACAGAATAAAGCGGTCACGTTGTAACTCAAGTCTAGTTCTCTAACACTACAGGGGTTTAAGTGGCTATAAGTTAAGAGACGCTCATGCTGCTGAGACGAACCGATTGCCGCGCGGCTAAAACAACCATTTTCACCGCATAAACACACCCCGCGACCCATGAATAATCCTGTCATAAAAAAAACCCATCTCTCACACATCAAAGGAAAACGTGACCAATCAGCGCTCTCCCACAAATGTCACATACCTCTGTGACTCGTTTAAACTTTACTGCAGAAGCACGAGCAACACTAACTATTCTGAAATATCACAAATAGGCATTAATGTTTGAGACCAAGTTATCAAGCTCAGTGACCACTTTTAAATCTCTTTAAAAAACCCATTCTTTTATATGAAAAAAGAGGCCTTTTTAATCTCATATGGTAGCAGCTTGGTACCATATGTATCTGAATCTATGTACCAATTCCAATTATTATAATTATTATTATGCTTGTTTACAGTTGCTGTTTTTCTTACTGTTTGCATTTTGCTGTTTTTCATCCACAGAGGAAAAGCAGACATGTTAACCCTCAACAGGCAAATGCATTTCGTGCAACTTGAATGCCTTAATTCAGGGGTCTTCAACGTTTTCAGGCCAAGGACCCCCTAGCTGAGAGAGAGATGAAGCGGGGACCCCCTCTATATTGTATAAAATTATGTTTCAGATCAACTTTTGCTGCTCTCTTTTCCCTCGACACCTAAAAAAAAAACACACAAAAAAAAAAAAAATAGCAGATCTACAAGCCCACAACGCCTCGCGCTGCGAGGCGTTGTGGGCTTGTAGATCGGCTAAAGTTCTCCTCAGAAAAGGAATGCTAGGTTTCAGGTAAAAAGAAAAATCATATCACACAAAGATTTGGCGGACCCCCTGTAGTAACTCTGAGGACCCCCTGTTGAAGACCCCTGCCTTCATTTATTCTACGTGGTACGACACCACCATACGACGGTGTAAATAAACGGGGCTTATATAACATGTCAAAAAAAAGCAGTGACTTTGTGGGGTCTCTAGCGTCTCGTACCTGTAGCGCAGAGGGCCACAAACGTCTGGGCGTGCTTCCTAAGGATCTGCTTGGTGCTCGAGTGGATGTTCAACTTCGACAGGAAGTGCTCGATGAAGTCGTGAGGCGTGACCGACGCCAGGTCCCACTTCAGCTTGTTAAGAACCAGCAGCTCCATTTGCTACACGGCAGGAGGGAGGAGGAGGACACAAGCAGATGTCAAGACATGTGGTTGGTGGCAGCAAGGAACGCATGACACAGAGATAAGACACACACACACACACACACACACACACACACACACACACACACACACACGCACACACAATCACATGTCTCACACTCTAATACAGTGGTTCTCAAAATGTTCAGGCCGTGACCCCCCCCCCCAAATAATCATATTTGAACTGGAGACCCCCCTCCCCCCCCAAAAATATCACATTTGAATGGGGACCCATGGGGACCGCCCCCCCCCCCCCCCCCCCCCCCCCCCCCCCCCCCCCACCTTGACAAGCACTTGGAATTGTTGGAGTTGAGGCGGCGTTACACTTAGTTTGACTCGGTTCCACAGATAAATGTTGTGAAAATAGCCGATCTGCAAGCTGTCAACACCTCGCATTTGCCTTTCTTACATTATTTGACAATTTGGACAATGTTTGACCAGTTTTTATAGTATAGTTTGTTGATCACTTTTGATGCAGTAATGGTCTTTTTTCATTTCATTTCTTTTTTTCTCTTCAATTCTTTTTTGTATTAAAACACCTTAACCCATTAAGACCTGGAACGCATCTGTGTCACTTTAGATTTCTTTTGCCCACTACGAGCCTGTAGATCTGCTATTTTTGGAAAATCTTGAAAAAAAATGTTTAGATTTTTTTCAAAAGACTGTTTAGAAAACATTTTAAAGAATCGCCTCAGTGGGTTAAATTATCACTTTACTGTCATCTGGAGGGACCCCCCCCCAAAAAAAAAAAATCATGTGGGGGTCCTGACCCACAGGTTGAGAAACGCCGATCTAATACACAATGGAACATGCAGCACACACAACTCCATCACATCTCTCCCCCCCCCCCCCCCCCTCCCTCTCTCTCTCTCTCTCTCTCTCTCTCTCTCGCACACACGCACACGCACTGACGCACACACGCACGCTATCTTCTGCTATGTGTTTTGGCGGCCGCTGGGGGTCGCTACAAGCCCGGGTGATTCCTGGAGAGCAGTCAGTCACACACAGGGCGGCTCAACAGAGACCATTCATGAAACGAGAGAGGCCTTCCTCCCCAGCCCAGCCAGTCAGTCACCATGGGAAAGTTAACAGGCAGCCATTCAGAGACTTGCTGCTGCTGCTTTGCTATCTCAAGACTCTTACTTTTACAACTTCCTAAATGGCTAACATCAATTATGACAAAGACTTTTAAAAAAAAAAAATAGATATATATTAGTTTTACAATGATCACCATCAACGATGTGACATGCTGAAGTATACCTATATTGCCAACAACTTTGTGTTATTTTCTTGACCATATAACGACCCCTGGGAGTGCATGTCTGCCCCATGTGGGCCCTGTGTGTTATGCAACATCCATGTTTAGGAAGAGAGAGAGACACAGAGAGACAGACAGACAGACAGTGTTGCCAGATTCTGTGAGAGAAACAAGCAACCAGGTCTAGGAAAACCAGCACAAAAGGAGCACTTTAACATATACATCAGCTATTTGAAAATAGCAGATCTACAAGCTCACAACGCGTCGCATCGCGACGCGTTGTGTGAGCTTGTAGATCGGCTATTTCCAATTAAAAATCTTGCGGGGAAATTATAATAAGCAGATCTGGCAACCCTGCAGACACAGAGAGAGAGAGAGTTATTAGGCATCTCAATTTACCAAGAGCTCCCCTGGCCGGACCGAGTTGTCTGTGTAGATGCAGAGTTTCTCCGCCGTTAGGGGGACCGTCTCCTTCATCTTGGAGGCCAGGAACATACACGTCGCTCCCAGCAGCTGGAGCCTCGTTTTCCTCGTGGGCTCCACCGATAAAAATCTGTCCAAGTAGTTCATAGCCAACGGAAAAACCTCCTCCTCGCATTTCTGTTCCTCGCAGACCTGTTGTTGAAGCAGAACAGGAGCAATTAGACAGGAATAACAAGCATGCATTGCATTGCTTCCTGTCAAATGCAAGGGGTTGACCAAAAAATGGGGTCAAATGGCTCTGAAAGGGTCCTTTTTGACACTCACGAGTCAAATTAACACTGTGTTTTACAGTGTGCAGCGTGCACAACTGTTAGGTGATCAATAGAGACATTTAAGGCTTTAATGGGGCTGAGAGTAAACGAAATAGTGCAATGCAAAGAGACGAGAAACATTTAATGTGCTTTGCAATCCTTCTTTGGAATCATGTATAATGTGATGACGCGTGGTATAACTGCATAATCCGGTGATGCAGCCTAATTCACAGGCATCCATAATGTTAAAGTCGACACGTTATTCCATAATAACCCACTTTATCATAACAGTTGTGGGGATTTTCTTAGTTTCCAGTCAGTTCTGTCTGACACACAAAGGTGGCGTCAACTGCAAGTTTCACTCTCGATTTTCAACTTCGTCATCTTTTCAAAAAATAATTAGAAATATTTAAAAATTGCCCCGGCGCACATAATTGACATGTAAATGTACCTCGTCGCATGCTTTATCGGGTGCGACCGAAATGTGTCGAATCGGGGAAGATTAAGACATTTAAACAATTTAATTTCCGAGAAGTGGTGCTTCCAACGTGGACCCATGCGACATTGCTGCTCCGGGGTCGGCGACGGCACACTTTCAGAAATTAATAAAAAATAGATGGAATGCAAGAAATCCATCCAAAAGCACATGTAAATGTCGACAAAAGGGTGATCTATCAAACCCGACTGTTTAAATCGCTCCGATTGCGACGTTTTCGGAGGAAAAGTGCGTTTTTTCACGGTCAAGCCCGAAGACATGTACGATTCGCCATAAACCAAAACAAAACTTTACAAGTTCGTACACGCAGATCACGCCACAGGTGCGATCATACGATCAGCTTATGATATAGACACGGTTGTCGGTCAGTGCACTGGGTTATTGTCATTTCTGGCATTATTAGGGATTTTTAATGATATTAAAAATGCTTGATCATACGACAACAAAGATGGCTGCGTAATACTGGCACGGGCCAGGACTGCATACGTGTACATTGCCTGTTAATTTGGAATATTTTTTTCTTTTCTCCACGTATAATTACATTTCCACGAGATTCCCGAGAAACACAGGGATTGATTGACGAGTGACAAAAAGCATCGTGATCGTGGTATAAATTGTAACTTATAAGTCATATGTCTGGGTTATAGGGACCACCCAGCACAGCACACACACACACATGAGGACATAGTTTTCGGAACGTTTATGTAACATGCATGCTAGTGACACTAGTGCAATTATAAAGATATTAACCACGATCAGTCAAAAGCCAGACTTTTTATTAGTTCTTCCAACACATCTGATCTGATCTTAAGGTCCGAAGTGCAACAAAGTCTCCACATTCAACCAGATCACAACATCAGAAAAAAGCAGCAGCTCCGCAATCAGGGGGAAAAGGGGAACAAAAAAATATATTCTTTTTTTTTTTTTAATGTAGCCTAATAGAACAAACCTCCAGCATCCACGTCGCAACTATTTTCCTCATCTTGGGAACGATCTCTTTCTGGACGCACTTGAAGTAGTTGGGAGCGGGCAGGTAGCTCTCCTCTGCCCGCAGCAGAGTGTGCAGAACCCGGTCATTGAGGAGGTTGACGTCCTGGTAAGCCCTCCGGATCGTATCCACCTCGCAACACAGCAGCTGGTGTTCCATAGTATTATTATTATTATTATTATTATTATGTTTTATTATTATTAACGATATTCTTCTTCTTCTTCTTCTCTCTAGTCCTTTTCTCTGATGATGAGGAGGAGGAGGAGGAGGAGGTGGCTGATCTTGGGGTAAAAGTTTGTCTTTTTTAGAGAGGAGAGGTATTATTGTGTTATAGTGTCTGGATGCTGTTGGCTGGTTGTGTCTCCTCCGGTGTCCTACAGTCCTCTGAGCGACGACCCGCACAGCCCGCACACACTAAAGCTCAGGGAGAGAGAGAGAGAGAGAGAGAGGAACGCGGGGGCGAGCGTTCTGCTGCGCGGTGACGTCAGCTGTTGTTAACGGAGGGGGGTGGGCGGGGGGAGGAGGAGGAAGGGGGGGGACCGGCGGGGGGGAGATCAAAGCGACGGGCAGTCTGCGAGGGAGCGCGCTAGGAAGGAGAGTCTATAGAGAGAGGAGGATAAACTCTAGAAGCCCCCCCCCCCACCCACCCACCCACCCCCTCTCTCCCCTCCCCCTCCCCCACCTCGCTTCTCCTTAAAAAAAAAGAAGAAAAAAAAAGAGAAGTCCCCCCCCCCCTCCCTCTCCTTATATCCTATAGGTATGGTAATGGAAGGTCCCTGGATTCCGTGGTGGCGGACGGTCGGGGTGGTGGTGTGTGTGGGTGACTGGGTGAGGGGGGCGGGGGTACCGAGGAGTTTGGTGTGTGTGTGGGGGGGGGGGGGGGGGGGGGGGGGGGGCTATTCTGGCTGCCGGCCCAGCGTCTGCATCAGGATTCTGGGCCGGTGGTCTGCTGCTCTGCCCAGGGGAGGGAGGGGAGCTCACTGAGTGTGTGTGTGTGTGGTGGAGTTGGTGGTGTGTGTGTGTGTGTGTGTGTGTGTGTGTGTGTGTGTGTGTGTGTGTGTGTGTGTGTGTGTGTGTGTGTGTGTGTGTGTGTGTGTGTGTGTGACTCAAGCGGCTACTAGGGGGCAGTATGTACTGTGCCAGCAGCACACAGGGACCCCCACCACCCCTCACCCCCACCCTCCCATGCGGACATGAGGTGAGCACATGGACCATTAAGACCAGCCTCTTTATTCACACAATGCTGCTGGTTTATTCCGACCCCGAATGACACAATATTCCACTTCCCAGTGTAAAAAAAAACTTGTGGACCGGTCTGTGTCGGAGGGCTTCTGTCACAGTCACAACAATGTCATATATACTCACTTTATATACAGTAATACCTATAGCCAGAAAACATTAAAACTACACAACTTATACAAAGAGAACACGATAAGTACTTGCTGTTTACTGTCCATTTCAATTTCAGCTTGTGTGTGTTTAGATTGTTTACAGTGTAGGCTAGTTGTGAATTTAATTTGTGGGGGTTTGATAAGTTTATGCTGCAACACAAAATACTTCAGAAAATAACAAACTGTTGAGAAAGTAGACTACCTTGCCTTGTAATGTTTAAAGTCTTTCTCTCTCACACATACACACACACCACACACACACACACACACACACACACACACACACACACACACACACACACACACACACACACAAGAAGCGGGAGGAGACTGGGGTTGCACCAATGGGAGGAATTGCTGTTACTAGGCAGATGTCGGCATAAACTTTTCATGTGGGGAAAAGTTCAGTGCACTGGAAAAAGTTCTCAATGTTTATTGATAACCCTATCAAAGTCCTGTTGCTGCGGTGCGCTCCCTCACCGGAACACGATCTGTACAATTGATCTGTGTCATGTTGACCCGTCCGCATGGGCCCAGACGTAACAAAACCATGCAAGAGGACATCACACACACACACACAGACACACACACACACACACACACACACACACACACACACACACACACACACACACACACACACACACACACACACACACACACACACACACACACACACACACACAGCCACCAGAACCAGTGAAACCATTAACAGTCTCATCAAACAATGTGAGGAAAAACCTCAGAACTTGGCAGGAAACGCCTCAATGCTGTCTCAAAGTACACCCACTACACCGTCTTCCATTCTCCCGTGAAGTTAAAAGCAGACGACACCACTTAGTGTGTAAATTGTACACATTTTAATCTAGTTTCAATATGAATTGGAGCTTTTCACATTCCTGGAATTCCTCTCTGGGCTATTGAGTAGCTACCGTAATGCTTGTAGTAGGAGCGTGTGGCTGCTGCTCATTGTCAGGGCCCCTGCTATCACAGCCTCACATTTCACCACTGAATTTTACTGTTAATAGTACCATACTGTACTGTGTATATCAGTGGTTCTTAAGCATTTTAAGGTCAAAGACCCCAAATTGATATGTATTTGGCCTCGGACCCACTACATTTGAAAAGATTTTGTAGCATAAGAGAAAATTTGATTTATCAAAATGTTTTTATCTACAAGCTCACAACGCGCCATGATGCGCTCATGCGACTCATTGTGAGCTTGTAGATTAGCTATTTTTGACTAGCCGGAATAGGGCACAAGTGTTTAAACTGTTCCTCATTTTCCTAGGGACCCCCTGGAAGCCCCCAAAGGACCCCCTGTGGGTACCGAGACCCTACTTTGAGAGCCAGTGGTTATGTGAGTACAACAGGTCTATGTTTAGTATCATATAATGCCCGCACCACTGAATTGAGTGTAATTCCTTTATTGCACAACATTTACAGTTATTTCACTTGAGTTTTATTTAAGGTTATAAAAGCTTAGGTTACAGTTTATACTTGTTTCCATGCAAATCAGTAACGTGTGGCTATATTCCCTCCTGACATTTCTACAACAATCTTCTGCAACACATTATGATTAGAAAAAGATATTGGCCGATCGATCATACAAACTTTTTGACTGTTTGATAACACAAGCTAATATCACGATATCATTGTGAAATGTTTTATTCCAGGGGTTCTCAAACTTTTTCATGTCAATGACCCCCAAATTGACACTCATTAGAACGCGGACCCACATTTGAAAAGATATGCCAAGGACCCTCATAAGAGAAGATTTTTACGGCTCTAGCAGTGATTTTCAACCATTTTAATTTCAAGGACCCCCAGTTTGACATGCATATTAGACTACGGACCCCCATTTAATGTAATTTCTATCTCTGGACCCCAATTTATATTTTAAAATCAATGTTAATTTTGTTACAGACCTATTAGGGTCCATTTGGTTACCAACTCTCCATCATTTAGCTGGGGACCCCCTGGAATCCCTTCAAGGACCACTGGTGGTCCCCGGACCTCTGGTTGAGAACCACTGTTTTATTCATATCTAAACTGCATATCATAGAAGATGGACAACTTGGAAAACGAATAATACATGTTATGCATATACATGTTATGAACATGTATTATGTTAAATCACAAACAAGAACACAATGTAGTAATATGAAACATTAATGTACGGTACATATCCCAAAGTCACTAGAAGTTCTAGTGAGAGCTGTTTCTTGTGCTCCACACTTCTCACGTGCACAGCACTGGTTTGGGGAAGGAAACAAAGGGACTTGGGAGCATGTGACTTTTGCTGTGGGCAAATAGTAGCAGCATTATGGTAACGGCTGGAAGGAAGTTGGAAGTGTTTAAAGGGACAGCAGAGTCAAGCCCACTGACTCTGAAGTGAGAGCACCACCAGGGATACAAAATAGACCCAGACTGGGGCTCTCACTGATGAAGCCATGACTAATAGTTGTTAAGTGTTTTTATAGTGTATGAGATGTTATCATGGGACCCTCCACTGTCCTGATCTTAGACAGTAGTCGTGGAAGAAGTACTTGGATAAAAGTAGCAATACCAATGTGGAAATCCCATTTCACATATTAAAGATTTATCAAAGTCTGTCAAAAAAAAAATAGCAGCTAGCTCACAATGTGTCTCATCACGACACGTAAGCTTGTTGATTGACTATTTTTAAATAGTTTAAAATAGGGCTCAAGGTGGTTTAATGTGTGTTTGCAATAATAATCTAAATCTGCAATGTAACTAGTAAATATAGCTGCAAGCAGCGATAATACGGGGCCAGTGAATAGAGAGAGAGAGAGACATGGAAACGGAATAGATTGAAGAGAGAGAGAGAGTGACATGGAAACAATAGATTGATGAGAGAGAGAGATGGAAACATAATGGTTTGATTGGACATCTCAACCTACTGCCATTAACAGGATTCGAACTCTCAACCTTCAGACTAATAGGCTGCAACACTACCTATAGTGCTATAGCTTTGTCCAGGCTGATATTGTCTGTTGAAGATCATAAACTCTTGCCTTCTTTCATGAACCAAGCCCCTGTTTCACTAACACTAAGATCACTCGTTCACAAACCATTTACCAATGAAGAAATTGTACATCTCCTCAGAACCAAAACTAGTGAAAGTAGTCGATCTACAAGCTCACAAACCATGAAAAGTTGTGAGATTGTAGATCAGCTATTTTCAGAATGAAGTATGTCATACTTTGAAAACACGTACTCTCAAATAAGCATTTCAGGTTATCTTTACCATTTGCACATGTATTCATTGATACAGTCATGTTGTTTGCAATTCAACTTAAATGAAGTCTGCATCAAGTGAGGCTTGAACTGGCGACCTTGAGATTGTGAGGCATTCATTTAAGGGAGACGCCATTGGCCCAACAGACAAGTAACTGTGAAAAAGGAGATCACACAGATGATACAGTTTCACGCAAATAGCTGAAAAATCCTGGGATTAAGTGTTTTTCAAACTGCTCAAAATTGCGGACAATCTAAGGGCGGAGCTTACTGGTCAAAGCGATAGATGTGTTCCTCATGAGTAAAGGCACATGTGTAAGCAAGTTTCACGACTTTCGGCCAAACGAGGCATGACTTATGCCTGTTTAAAGTCTGCCTTTTCAAAAAATTGCTATAGCGCCCCCTTTTGGCCAATTGGAGTGAGATTGGTTTCAGTGATATTTGGAATGACCCTGTACATTTCTGCAAAGTTTCAAAGAAATGTGAGTCTGCATGTATGTTTTAGGCACAGATGAATAATTTTCATAAAACTGTAATAGTTCAAATCTATCTCCTCCTGGGATTTTTGAGCAATCTGCACGAAACGTTTCGTACTTGAACTTTGGACCACTTTCTACAAAAATTTCCAACGGATTTTCCATAAGTGAAAAAATGCAGAAGTTAGGAGCCAATGACTGTTTTTCATATAATTCAAAATGGTGGGAGATCTAAAGGTCAGAGGTCAAAAGTCAGAGTTTGAAAGTTGTTAAGCATGAGGAGACGCATATGTGTATCCAAGTTTCATGGCTGTAGGTCAAACAGGGCATGAATTGTACCTGGTCAAAGTTGGCATTTTCAATTGAGTGCTATAGCGCCACCTTTGGACGAAAGATTGTGAGAATTATTTTTTGATCGTTTTTCATGACCATCTACCATATGGCCGAGTTTCGTAAAAACCGACAGCGCGGTTCAGCCAGAACTGCGAAAAGTGGCAGAAGAAGAAGTGACAGAATAATGCGAATAACAATACGTGTCCAGAGCAGAGCTCTGGCCCCGTAACTAAGGATTTAAGATAATTGTAGTGGAAAAAGTACTGTGTTTTCCTGAAAAATGGAAATACTCCTTCCTCAAAGTGCCTCAAAATTGTACGATACTTGACTAAATGTACTTAATTACTTTAATTCCACCTCTGCTCTCAGTGATGCCCTGACTAATAGTTGTTTAATTGTGTATATGGTGAGATGTTATCATGGGACCCAGATGAGATCAAACTTAATTGATCCCCAAAGGAAAGTGTGGCCATATGCCAGATAGCAGAATGAAGGAAAACATAAGATGTAGACCATCGGTTCTCAAAGTGAGGTCCGGGGACCCCCAGGGGTCCTTGGGGGGCTTCCAGGGGGTCCCCAGCTTAATGTGTTAATAATAGCATCAAAATAATTATAACCTTTTATACTTTGGCTATTCAAAAATAGCAGATATACAAGCTCATTGCAGGGCACCGAGTGCCGCGCTATGAGCTTGTAGATCTGCTATTTTTGAAAAAATCACAACATTTGTGCAAACCTTTGAATATATATATATTTTTAAGCGAACATTTGTAACTCAGATCTTTGCTTCTGGGGGGTCCCTGGAACAAAAATATTTGAGATGGGGGTCCGCAGCCAAATAAATATCATTTTGGGGGTCCTTGGCATAAAAAAAAGTTTGAGAACCACTGATGTAGACAGACTACAAAATAAAGTCAAAACTACTCGATGCTATGACTGCAGCCGTAGTCATTTCCATTGGAATGCACCTATCCACGTGGGAATATGCATGTTTCTGATTCAGTGTTGTTCAGTATGAATGATCAATGTTCATTCATGTGAACTCATTTGCACTTTATCATTCACAAGCATCCAATCATTCATTCACTTTCCTAATCTTTTTTTAATCATATATCGTTTACACATACATCCTCAAAGACAGCAATGGAAATAATCTGGCAGCTTTATTGCGTTTTATGGATCATTTTGATGATGGTGGAGCCTATGTATATGTATTGTATATATTGCACTGTCAACAAACATGTCAAAGTCAAATTCAATCACACATTAATTTAGTCCTTAATTAATCTGGTCATTCAATTGTTGCTTTGTTAATTATATTTATTTGATTGTGTGTGTGTGTGTGTGTGTGTGTGTGTGTGTGTGTGTGTGTGTGTGTGTGTGTGTGTGTGTGTGTGTGTGTGTGTGTGTGTGTGTGTGTGTGTGTGTGTGTGTGTGTGTGTGTGTGCTTGGGCAGAACCGGCCTATGCATAAAGCATAAAGCAAAAACCAGCAACAACAGACCCCACTAATATGCCATAGCCCACTCACATTCTAGTGCACTGTGCAATGCTACTGTACACAAAGTGTAAACATTGAAGTACAATGCAAGACGTAATATGTGGGCATTTTGAGGATCATATACAAATATGATTCCATTGATTGATTGATTGATTTAATACTTTATTAGCAGTTTGCAAAAAAAGCACAGGAAAGTACAATTCAATACAAGGTCTGCTAAGAGGATTTTAAACCCAAGTTTCCATTGGGGTCCTTTGTACTCAATTCATCATTACATTACATTACATTATATTCATTTAGCAGACACTTTTATCCAAAGCGACCTACAACAAGTGCATTGAACATAGGTAGGGAATGAAAGTACTAATCACCAGAAGTCTTAAGTGCATTCTCTTCTAAAACAAGCAACTAAGAGTATACCTAGCGCTAAGGTAAAAGTGTAATATATCAGCTACCTACTTTCTTAAACAGATGAGACAAAATAGGAAAATCTAATGAGCAAGAGCTAAAACAAATAAGTGTATCGAATAAACAAGATCCAATAAAAACAATAAAACAAGAGTTCGTACAACTAGTTAACAACAAGTAGGCAAGGCAAAGAGGAAGGGTAGTGTTTCCTGAAGAGGTGGGTTTTCATCGAAACATTAATGACAGACAAATATACACTACTATGCAAAACACCATGTAAGCAGTTTGAAAACAAAAACAAGAATATGTACAGTAAACAGTTTGTCGGACCGGGGGAAGGTAGGATATGCATAATAACTAACTGGTTCTACATTATTTACAGCAGTCATGAGTCACACACACAGACACACACACACACACACACACACACACACACACACACACACACACACACACACACACACACACACACACACATACACATACACATACACATACACGCACACGCACGCACGCACACGCACACACACACACACACACACACACACACACACACACACACACACACACACGCACAAACACGCACGCACACACATGCACACATGCACACACACACACACACACACACACACACACACACACACACACACACACACACACACACACACAGGAGGCGGTTTCAGCTGCAGCGTTGTTGGCACATTCCTGGTGTTGCTGAAGAATGTGATTGATTGATATATTCCTCAGCAATAAGCACCTTTTTGAATAGTTGACATTTTGAAGCCTTCGGCAATTGTACTGTATATACGTATGTGTATATATATATATATATATGTATATATGTATATATATGTATATATATATATATATATATATATATATATATATATATATATATATATATATATATATATATATATATATATATATATATATATATATATATATATATATATATATACATATATATATATATATACATATATATATATATACATATATACATATACATAATTCATTAATGTTTTGATGAAATATATATATCATTCATTCATGTAATGTATTTGTAATTGGATGTCATTGCATTTTCTACAACCATTTACTGCACTTTCAATTAAACTAAAAACAAAATCACACCGATGATCATATGTACGCAGATTCTTTGATCTTTATAACGTCCCTAATATAAGAAACCCCGGCAGAGGTTTTAAAGATCAGCCAAACTATACAAATAACTGCACAGTGATCACAGGCTAGAGCGGTGCGGTTCTCAAAGTGTGGTCCATGTAAACCCTCAGGGGTTTCAAATGGACCCTTACTGGTATGTAACTCTTATGGTTCCATTTGTACACTCTCAGAGTTATGCGCTCCTTGAAAGTAAAAAGTTTGAGAATCAATGGGTATGGCAAGCATGTAGCGTCATTTCCTGTTTTGAGTTTGCCATCGGCACTGAAATACTCAGCTGACTTTAATGGTATTGCAATGTAGTGACTTAAACAACAGATCTGCAAGCTCGAAACGCGGCGCGAAGCGATGCGCTTTTGATACTTTTGTGTGACTCTAGAATGAAGTAGGGCAGGAGTCTTCAACAGGGGGTCCGGGACCCCTAGGGGGTCCTCAGAGTTAGTACAGGGGGTCTGCCAAATCTTTGTGTGATATGATTTTTCTTTTTACCTTAACCACTTGAAACCTAGCATCACTTTTCTGAGGAGAACTTTAGCCAAAAAAATGCTATTTTTGGCAAAGAGGTATAGGTGTAGAGGGGAAAAAAGAGCAGACCCAGTAAACAAAAAAAAGTATAATCTTAAACACAATTGTATACAATATAGAGGGGGTCCCTGCTTCATCTCTCTCTCAGCTAGGGGGTCCTTGGCCTGAAAACGTTGAAGACCCCTGAAGTAGGGTGTTCATTTATGAAAAAACACAAAAAGTTCAAATATGTAGAAGTTTCTGCCCGACAGCGACAATATAATATGAGCGACGTTCATGTATAGAACAGCCGCCCTCGGTCTGTTTCTCTCACTGCTGTTGCTACTGGGTAGCCTACTTAACAAAACAAAAGACGGCAGTTAACAGCCCATTGAAACCCATTGTCCGATTATACTGGTCAACCCCCCAGTCTGTCCAGCGTGTCAGCGAGGTGCTAAGTGTTAATGTACGGCCACTACGGCCGCAACAAAACCCACGTTTAGAAGTTTGTCTCGATCAGTCTTTTCATTTTGCCACTCCGCCGAAACCACAGACACCTGCATGATAGTGTCACGTAAAAGTAACGGAAAGGAACATTTTCGCTATTCATTTAATATTTAAAAAAAATGTTCGCCTGTAATGACATACTAACAATAGGGAGGGCTGGTTGAAAGTGGTTAAGTGTGTGTGTTTTTATAAATATTTAACCAATGATAAGTATTTACAAAAGCTTGTATAAATAATAATAACATAATAATAAGAAATGAGAAAAGTACCTGTTTCCACTGATACGGCCGTATAGTATATTTACGCGTGCATATTATGCTGGAGTGTTCCTTAAATAGCGAGATCGCCAGTTCAGTGCACAGTGGAAATTTAGCCATGCTGATTGGTCAGCTGCTGTATAACCCCTAGGGACGATACGACAGCCGACCAATCGGAGAAAGTTTATCCTTTTATCATTCCCTCACACAGGGCAAATAATAATGATAAATACATGAAACACGCGTGTGCGTGTGCGTGTGCGTGTGCGTGTGTGTGTGTGAGTGCATGAGATGTCAGAGGCCTTCAGATTATGAAAAGACACTTCAAAGTTAAAAAGATAGACTGAGGGTATGTCTCCCCTTACCACCAATGGGCGCATACGCACGTGTACACACACACACACACACACACACACACACACACACACACACACACACACACACACACACACACACACACACACACACACACACACAATCTTTATTCTATTGGCTGCTGTTTTCACAGATATGTGAGAACAACCCCCATCCTGCCAGCATGATATTCAGAGGTTCAAGGCGATCAGTGGTGACCAGGGGCGTAGCCACGGGTGGGCATAGGTAGGCCTGGGCCCACCCACCTGGCTGTTGTGCCCACATATTCTGTCATTTTTATAAGTGCATTCATATGATATGAACAAAGTGTCTTGTAGCCTACTAGTCATTATGATTAACTGAACGAGTGGTTTGATTTTGTTTTTTGTGCTTGTGAACTGTGCCCTGCGCGTGAGTGGAGGCAGAGGAGGCGGACTGCGGAGGAGGCGGAGAACGGGGCATTGCGACCTGTCAATATTTTCATGAAAATGAAGGAAAAAATAAGAATTAAATAACATAATAAACCCGCAAAGACCCGCACAAAAGTAAGATGACAACCAAAAATAACAGAAAAATGTGATGCTGAACGCGGCCTGCTTCCCACCGCTAGCACTAAGCTAACAAGCTAACAAGCTAACACTAAGCTAACACTAACATTCAACATTCAAGAGGGTTTGTTTGTCACTCATACCAGTACAAGCGGCCAACATTCTCCACCGCCTCTGCTATCAATAACTATCTATCTTATTTATTTATCCTTGCTGTCGGGCAGAAACCTCTTATCTCCATATTTTAACTTTTTGTGTTTTTCTTGATCATATTACAGCATCACACAAAAGCATCAAAAGTAGCAGATCCACAATCAACAAGCTTGAAGCGGCGCGTTTTGAGCTCGTAGATCTGCTACTTCCTTTTTTAAATTTGAATCCTGAAAAGTAACTGTTTTGGACATATGAGGTTTCCACCCGACAGAGACGATTCATAAAAGTAATACAAAGGTCACTCACTATAGCATTCAGGTTCATCTCCAGCCACTGCATGCTGGGCCACACACAGTCAAGTCCTCGGTTTCCTTTATCTCACTATTTCATAGTGAGTGTTATTTGACAATTTGATCCTCAGTGTTAATTTACACTCAGGACTTTAATGTGTACTTTATTGGAATGCATGTAAAGGATCCATTAGGCTAATGCTTCGTTATAAAAAGAGTGAATGGGTGTTCAATTTGCCGAGCATGCTTGCAGCATTCCAATATTTACAGCACATTCCTAGTGAATAATATGAAATATGAAATAATGTGAGGGTCAATTTCATTCACACATGTTTCATCATTAATTGATTTGTTCATCCAAATTATTACATAGGTCTGGTGGTCGTTATTTCTGAAAGGAAATGTTACATTCATTCAAATTAATTTCAGTTGCATATTAATGCCTTCATAGATGTTCTGAAGGATTGTTGCGTAGACGGAATTTCCAGACATCCTTATAGCTGTGGGCTCACATGTGGTCCAACCATTAATTGAATGGCCTTCAATGGATTCAATAGGGTCCAGTGGTTTCCAGCGGGATCTGATGGGGTCCATTCGGGTACAGTGGGGCAAGGGTTCCCAAACCTTTCAGACCGTGCCTCCCCCCAAAATAATCATATTTGAGGGGACCCGCTCCCACACTGACAAGCACAGAATTGTAGAAGAACTTAAATTGTCACTTTAGAAATGTTCAGATTAATTGATTGATTGATTGAATACTTTATTAGAAGTTTGCAGAAAAAAACATATGAAAGTACAGTTCAATACAAGGTCAGATAATAGGTATTAAAAGACCCAAGAAAGCCATTGGCTTGTTTCCATTGGGGTCCTTTGTACTGAATTCATAGTTACATTAAATGACAGACAGATATACACAACTATGCAGAACATCATATAAACATAAGGGCTAGGTTATGACTTTTACAGGAGCCAGTTTTGAATACCCTGAATACACTTCAGTATGTTGGTTTGTTTACTGACGACATTTGGGGACCCACCCCCCCTCCCCGGGCGTTCCGACCCCTAATTTTGGAACCATCGCAGTAGGGTACAGTGGGGTCCAGTAGAGTTCAGCATGGTCCAGTATGGCAGGGTTTCTCAAAGTGGGTGCCGTGGCACATTAGGGTGCCATGACACCAGTCCAAGGGTGCCTTAGAATGTTTTGATAATATTTGGAATTGATCCATATCACTTTTGGACCTACACCAAAACTCTTATGCGTTGTGAGCTTGTAGATCGACTATTTTTGACGAATGTTCCACCCAGAGTGGTTAAATATCAAGTATAGAATTATCTCCAACCTGCCCTAATGGAAATTGATATTCTCTCAAGTTTTCCTCATGACATACTGTATCTTAGGCGGAAATATTTACATTTTTAAGTACCGTAATATGACATAAATGGAGGGTCCTATAAGTAAGTAAGTAACAATGTAATTCAGGGGTGCCGTGGATGAAAACGTTATTTACAGGGGTGACCTGAGCCAAGAAGGTTTGAGAACCACTGCAGTATGGTGACTATGTGTCCTAGTTTGTCCAGGATTGTCCCAGTTGTAGGTGTCCGGAGTCCCAACAAATACGTGTAAAACACTCCAACGTCGCACTTTTCCCCTCAAAATGATAATAATATTATACTTAAATAGACATTTCTCATGCTCTGTCCTAACCATCATCCATGCTGTTGAAAGATACATATATTAGGAGTGCAAAGACGAATGGTGCGTGTATACATGCGCATACATGTGCACATGCATGAATGTGCGGTTCGTACATGTCAAGGAATCCAAATTGATATGTATTTGGCCACAGACCTGCACCAGGGACCCCCATAATAGAAGATTTGTCAACATTTTACAATATTATCCAAAAATAGACGAATAGCAGAAACTTTGTGTTTTAAACTCATTTTGCTGGGAGTACAGGGGACTCCCTTGAACCGCATTAAGGACCCCTGGGGTCACTTGAGAACTATTGATTTAAGGATTCCGGTTTGGGGGTTAGAAAATGTGGTCGCCCCCGTCTGGAGGCTCTGCTAGGAGGGGAAAGAGGCACACCACGGCCAGTGGTGTAAACTAACTAAGTACTATGTACTCAAGTACTGTACCTTTTTCAAGTACAATTTTGTGGTATTTTTTAAAATGTATTTATAAATGTCAATACATTTACTTCTACCCCACTACAAATATTGTACTTTTACTCCACTACAATTATATAAAAACTTTAGTCATTAGTTACTGTGTAGATTATTATTATTATTATTACAAAACACACTAACCACTTCAGCCCAAATATATTTCGGCCATTTGAAAATAGCATATCTACAAGCCCACAATGCATGAATCGCATTGTGAGCTTGTAGATTGGCTATTTTCAAAAGATGTTTTATACATTTTGAACTTGCGAAATGGGAAATTCTACACAATGCGTACTTCTACTTTTGGTACTTTAAGTATATTTAGATGCCGATACTGTTGTACTTTTACGCAAGTACATCTTGAATACGGGACTTCGTTCTAACTACTTGTAACAGAGTATATCAACATTGCCATATTGATACTTTTACTTAAGTAAAACATGTGAGTACTTCTTCCATAACCTGACCATGGCACCACCTACATAGACACACTGCGACATGGCAGCAGAGCTAATAGCAACACTGCATATCTCCAGACCCTGATGCTAGACAGGAGGCCGTGGAGGAGGGCAGCGACCTACAAGTCCCGAGTTGGTGTCGGCTCAGTCCGCACTCTCGCACGGGCATGGCATCGCAAATCTCCTCCACATTCACACATCATCATAGATTCTTATCATATTATTATCATTTTTAACCCATTAAGACCGGGAACGCACCTGTGTGTCATTTTTAGATTTCTTTGGCTATTCAAAAATAGCAGATCTACAAGCTCATACGAGCTTGTAGATCTGCATTTTTTTTTTTTTTTGTGAAAATGTGTGCATTGAATATATATACATTTGTAACTCTTTTTAATCTTTGCTGCTGTGGGTCCCTGGAAAAAAAAATGTTAGGATTTAGAAGACATTTGTAGAATCCCAGAAGCAAAGATTTGCACACATTTTCACAATTAAAAAAAAAAAGCAGATCTACAAGATCATAGCTATGAGCTTATGTATATCTGCTATTTTTGAATAGCCCAAAGAAATCTAAACACGATACAGATGCGTTCCCGGTCTTAATGGATTAAAAAAACTGTACGTTTCTTGTTTTTTCCTCTTATTCTCGTGCCAGCACTGCTCTTTTAGACATTGGAGTCTCAGGCAGCGCGGACGTGTTAGCAAACATCTTATTGACCCGAGGGGCACTTGTCAGATTGCACCTAGCTTACAATTACCATCTGGAACTGTCAAGAGGAGAGGAGACCCCCCCCCCCTCCCTCCCACCGGCCAGAATACTCTGGCAGGAAATCCCCTTTACATTGCCTCCTTTGTCATTGATTTTCCTATCATAAACTCCATCAGAGAAATGAATGCGGGTTCAGTGGTGGAAGAAATACTTTCTTTTTTCTTGGGTGAAAGTACAAAAGTATTGGTATGAAAATGTACTTCATTGTGCAGAATGTCACATTTCGTGAAAAAAAAAAAAAACGTTTTCTTTAAATTCTAAATCTGTCAATATCGTTTTCAAAAACTGCAGATCTACAAGCTCACAACAGGTCACGGTGCAGTCCGCTGTGAGCTTGTAGATCTTGTAGGCTTGTAGATCGCCTATTTTTGCCCAAAAAGTATAACATAAGGGTTTAAATGGTTGATGTATGTTTTGTAATAATAATCTAAATCTGCAAAGTAACTTGTAGTAGAGTAAAAAGTACAATATTTACCTCGAAGATGTAGTGAAGTAAAAAGTACCTGTGAAGCAGGCCGCTTTCAGTAGCTTGTAGATCTGCTACATTTAATGCTTTTGTGTGACGCTGTGGTATGATCAAGCAGGCCGTTAATTCACGAACAAAGTATGGAGCATGGAGATAAGAGGTCTTTGCCCAGACAGCTACTTTCCACCATTGTGCAGGTGATAATATGCAAAAATCACAGCAAGTCCAACCCCTTTTTCTCTCATTGACAAAACACAGAGAGAGGGCTTGATAGACCCACAGAGACCCTGCACCCTGTAGTACGAGGTCAGTTCATAGCAGCTTATCATCAGCTCCATCAGCCACACAGACAGCCTGGAATTCACCTACAACACTCCACATTTGCATGAATTTGCATAGGTTTGCATGTGGCCTTTCAACGTAAGCAAAGCAGCGCCAACACCTCGTTGATGATGTCAGGATTAACGTGACACTGCATGTAACAACTTGAACCACATTAGTGAGACTTTAAAGGAGTAGTTCACCCCAAAAAAGGACTTATTTTCGGTTAATTAACCCATTAAGACCGGGAACGCATCTGTGTGTCATTTTAAGATTTCTTAGGGCTATTAAAAAATAGCAGATCTACAAGCTCATAGTGCGGCACTACAAGCTCATAGCGCGGCACCGAGTGCCGCACTATGAGCTTGTAGATCTGCTATTTTTAGAAAAAATGTGGAAATGTGCGCAATTCTTTGAATATTTATTTTTTAAAGCAAACATTTGTAACTCAAATCTTTGCTTCTGGGGGTCCCGGGAACAAAATATTTCGAGATGGGGGTCCGCGGCCAAATACATATAATTTTGGGGGTCCTTGACATGAAAATGTTTGAGAACCACTGATATTATAGCAAGATAAGTGTTTCAGAAAACTGTAGAATCCCCAGAAGCAAAGATTTGAGTTATAAATGTTCACTTCACACAAAATATATATTCAAAGATTTGCAGACATTTTCAATAAAAAACAAGAAAGAAATTACTTGAAGTCATATCCTACCAGGTGCTCTCTCTCTCTGTGTGTGTGTGTGTGTGTGTGTGTGTGTGTGTGTGTGTGTGTGTGTGTGTGTGTGTGTGAGATTGTTTTCATAGACCTGATTACTTGTTCTTCGGATTGCTTGTTTCTCTCGCCAAACCTGGCAACATTGAATCTGCAACAATAAACGCTATAATGTTTTTTATATAAGTGGTGGCAACATTTTTTGACACCACACGGGTCTTCCCAACAATAGCGAAGATTGAAGTCAGTGTGAACATGGCCAAATAATAACTCAATAGCCAAACTAGGTCTAATGAAGCACGCTAGCATTTAGGCTAACCCTCCTGCCTGAGGCTGCAGTAAAACTTGCACTGTCTGCAACAACTGTTGCAGTGTGAATGAGGGGAGCGGAGCACGGTTACTGCGGGGGGGAGGCATGCGATAATCCGACAGACCTTTTCTCCGACTATGTGGCATCCGCGTGCGGTTAGGGTTAGGGTGCGGGTTTGGGTCGGGTTTAGTATTGAAACGTCGGAGCGCTGCGCTGTCGGAGGAATGCGCTGTCGGACTAACGTACTGCACCCACTGCGGGGGGCGGGCCGTCTCCCCATTCGTGTCGCCATTGGCTTTTTTTTTTTTTTTTACAATCATAGTAATCAGGCATGCAAACGGCCCCGAAGTGAAAAGAGTGACAACATGTTTTTTTTTCGGGTCAGGTGTCATACTATTTGGATTCAAAACGGCTATTGTAGCTGAAAAGCTACAAGTTTGCATGTCTGAATAATGCAAAAACAGAATTATTTGTTTGCATTTTCTTTTTTTCTCCTCCATATATTTTTTTCATAATAAAAAAAGTGCGTATCGTATCGTATCGAAATCGTATCGAAGTTGTGAGCCAAATATCGTATCGTATCGTTTCGTGAAATTAGTGTATCGGCACACCCCTAACACTTAGGTGTCACTTAGGTGTCGGACTATGTCCCAGCCTGTCTGTAGACCCGGCGCTCTTCGAGCACCTGGTAAAAACATATGTAGCAGATCTACAAGCTCATAACGACGCACAGAGCTCTCCCTCTGCCAGCCTAGGGAGAGCCCAGTGAGCAAGCCGCTTCTTATCACCTGAAGGGGGGGTTTCCCCGGTAGGACGTAGCGTGTGGAAGGAACACGTTATTCCAACCAGTTCCTTTCCCCTCCATCAGGCGCCCCGGCTGACCAGGGGAAGGCAGTATAGAGACCAGGATTACTGCATGCTTTTTTGTGAGGGGACACGGGGAGAACATACAAACTCCACACTGAAAGGCCCTTTCACCAACCACACCTAGGGTATGGGAACCGATGACGCGGAGGAGAGGACACGCCCCCCAGCGCCCACAGCGTCCCCGGCGGGAATCAAACCCAGGACATTCTAGCTGTGAGGCGACAGCGCTACCAACTGCACCAACGTGCCGGGATGTCTACTTTTGAACCCAGTGACGTTGTGTACAATATCTCCCCAGAATAGTAGAGAATACTATACTACAGTCATACTTGTGGTACATTGGACCCTGGCCTTCCATACTCACTTCCTCTCTAGCAACAGGTTGTACAGAACATACAACAGTAGTGAGCGTGTGTGCTCTGCTATATTCAGTTGCATTATAACGTATTGAGTGACTGCAGGGATCTCCACAAACGGGCATAGAATGGACACAGACAGGCAGACACACAGATTTGTGGATTCTCTCTTCTGGACAACTACACTCCCTTCCGGTCCTCAGTGATACACTGTATACAGTACACACCATAGTTAGACGTTGAACGGTCTGACAGTCCTCAAGATATGCGGAGGACAATGTGCAGAATGTCCCGTTTCAAGCATAAATACTGTATATCTTGTGAACGTGTGGATGAGAGGGTGTGGGCTTTATACTATTTGTCAATTTGCGCGCGCGCGCACACACACACACACACACACACACACACACACACACACACACACACACACACACACACACACACACACACACACACACACACACACACACACGGTAGTCACTTATAAGCCACATTGACATTTACCGAGTGTGAAATGTCCTTTCTAAATACATTTGACGTGACATGACTTGCATGACTGGGTACAGTCTTTTTATTTTGTCTTTTGGCAAGCGACTGCATGACATGCCAGAGCTAAATTAAATAACGTAGCCCTCTCGTATCAAAGTGTCTAACTTTGATGATAATGCGGTGGAACGTTAATTACACCGTTAACAGAGGAGTGTCAGAGATTTGGTGTCCATGATCAACAAACCGTGTTCTTCTAATCAACCATGTGGTTGCAAAACAACACTGAAAGGTGAAAGTCACATTGTTTTTACCCTCTGCGAGTTGAGATGTGATAGAGAAGACACAAACTCAAGTAAAAGTATTGGTTTTTTTTTAATATTTTTTTTTGTAACCCATTTTTTCACCCAGCGCCAATTGCCTATGTAATCCTGGGCGCTACTCTCCCTCTGCTAGCCTGGGGAGAGCCCAGAACTGAGCTCATGCCTCCTTCAATGCATGAGGAGCTAGCAAGCCACTTCTTATCACCTGACAGGGGGGAGTTTCCCCGGCAAACTTTTTCATGTCATTGATATGTATTTGGCCGCGGAGCCCCATCTGAAAATGTTTTTTGCCAGGGACCCCCAGAAGAGAAGATTTATGTTAAAGAAACTGAAAATAATTCAACATTTTCCAAACATTTTTGATATTTTTCAAAACAATTCATAAATTGCAGATCTACAGGCTTGCACCACGGCACGAAGTGACGCGCTGTGAGCTTGTAGATCTGCTATTTTTGAATAGCCAACGTAAATGGACAAAGTAGTTAAAACGATTTTGATGCTACATGAACTACTCTTGCTGGGGACCCCCCCAAGGACCCCTGGGGGTCCCCGGACCCCACTTTGAGAACCAATTCTAAAGTTTATAATAATCTTGAGTCAAGTCAAAGTATTGTTACTTTAGAATAATCATGAGTCAAGTAAGTAAGTACACAACCAAGTCATTACTTGAGTTAAGAGTGAGAAAGTGTCTAGTGAAAAGACTGCTGCAAGTCGGCTACTGGATTACTAACGTCTAAAATGAATCAGAATGTATGAAAATGTCCAATATAAAAAAAAAAAGGCATTTCATTGAAAACAAAATGGGTAAAAATAAAAGTCACAAGTGGAATATAGCAAAACCATAGATTCCTTTAGTTTTACTAAAGTTTTACTAAAGGAATCAAAAAAAGAAACTCTTCACAAATATCCTTGAGTAAAAAGTGAAAAGCATGTTGCATTAAAAACGACTCTTAAAAGCACAATTGATTGCAAAAGTTACGTAAGCAAATATAACCGGGTTGAATGTACTTGGTTAATTTCCATCAGCTTTTAACTGTCGACCGTGTTGCCTTTTAGAACACAGACCGCACCTCCCATAACTGTTGTGTTTGCCCTTTAATGCTTTAAATAGCGTGACTCATTTGTCACACAGTTAGACCCAGATAAGCCACACATAGCAGTCAGTTTGCTCAGTGACTAATAGGCCCTTATTTATACTTCGGTCGTACGGCAGTATACCGCGCAGCCTCCAACATAGCCGATCTGCAAGCCCAGGGCGTGTCGCGTGAGCGACGCGCCCTGGGCTTGCAGATCGGCTATGTTGGAGGCTGCGCCAGACCTAGGTACGACTGAAGGATAAATTACTTCCGTTTTTTTTTTCTTCCCTTCAACTGTCCACAGAGCAGTGGGATGTGAAGGTGTGTGTGAACCTGCCTGTGCCATATGAATTATTATTTAACCAATGCTCCTGGGGGCCAAGGGCCCAAGGCGTGCACTTAGGAGTCAATACACACACTGTAAACAAAACAAACACAAGAATGACAAGAGCCCATTTCTCCTAATAAGATAAGAGATTGAAGATAAACCTTTTTTTTTATTGATCCCTGAGGGGAAGATACTAACTTAAGCCCTAGAGGGCGTTTCCTAAGCAGAGCTATGCAGGAAGAGGAAAAAAGGATTGATAAGCCGACAATGGAAGAGAGGCGGAAGATTTGGGGCGATAGATAGACGATAAGGAGGTAGCCTTTACATGTCAAAGCAAAATACAAACACACAGACAATAAGAAACATCCTAAATCTTTGTGTGTATGGTCAAAGTCGAGGCATACATACATACAGCAGGCGTGCAAAAAAAGTAGAGAAAATGTCCAAGCTTGTAGATCTGCTATTTTTGCCATAAACACAATTAAAATAATACCTATTATTTGATTATTTGTTTATTTAAAAAAATATACATATATATTGAAAATGTTCACTTATAATGACATGCACAAAGTAGGGACACCTTGAAAGTAGTTAAGTCTGCAGTGTACCACACAAGTACAATATCCATTTTAAGAGATGATTGTTTTGTTGTGTTATGCTTCATAAAGGAGCGTGTAGAGACAGGACTTTGTGTTATATACATTCTCTCATTGGCTTAATCTTTAGCTGGTAAAAAATTGTTCTGAAATCAAACTTTTCTTGCTGGGGACCCCCTGGAACCCCCTCAAGGACCCCTTGGGGTCCCCGCACCCTGGTTTGAGATACACTGACAGAGAGCACACACCACCAGCGAATGTTCCAGTGTTGGGGACCCTCTGCTCTTCACCATTGGTTATCCAAATTGTTTGAATAATTTTGATCTTTTTGTAAACTTAAATCTTCTATGCTGGAGGTCCCTGGCACAAAATAATTTGGGGGTCCTTGACTTGAAAAATTTTGATAACCACTGGTCTACACCTTCCATAGGACTGCTAGCTGGGGGTGGGGGGTCGGGGGATGTGAAGTGATGATAAGCAAGATAAAAGGCTGAATGCAGCAACCACCAACTCACTCTCCATAATTGGCTCCACTGTTTCTTAACCTGGGGTCTGGCTGGGGACCCCTGGGTGTCCCTGAGGCCTCAGGGGGATTCCAGGAAGATGCCATTAACACTGAGGATATCACAGTGTAGATTAGGGTCCCATTGGGGGTCATTGAAATGAATGAGGTTTATAATCACTCTGTATGTGTGTATTTGTTTGACCTCTCCTTCCTCAAATTTATGTCTTACAAACATACATACACACACACACACACGCACACGCACACGCACACGCACACGCACACACACACACACACACACACACACACACACACACACGCACACGCACACGCACACGCACGCACACACACACACACACTGTACATACATACATAACCCACTACCTCAGCCTGGTGGGCTGAAAGTCTAATATGTCCCCCGAGGGATATCCCTTTGGCTTAGTGGTTAAGATGATGTTGGCTTTCCACGCAGGAGACCCGGGTTCGAATCCCGGGCGTTACACATACATACATACAAACATACATACACCTACATACATACAAACATACATACATACATGCACGCACGCACGCACACACATACAGCCAGTCATTTAAAGTCTGGAAACTTCAATAATACAGGCATGTGTGAAAGGCACTTTACACAGGCTCATACAGAACGAGGTCCCTCCTCTCCCTATCCCTTATGGAATACCCTCTCCTCTCCTCTCCTCTCCTCTCCTCTCCTCTCCTCTCCTCTCCTCTCCTCTCCTCTCCTCTCCTCTCCTCTCCTCTCCTCTCCTCTCCTCTCCTCTCCTCTTTGGTGTTGAGGCCGGCCTGCCACAGGCCCCATTGAGGATGTGTGTGTATATTGGCCCGTAGAACAGAGGTAATCCCATTTGAATTGCTACCCTGCTCTTGTATACCCGACGCAGCGCCCACAAACAAAGGGCAGGGCAGCGCGCAGGCTGAGGGGGACCGGGTCTAATCAGGTTAGAGCTCCGTTCTGGTCCCACTCCCATCCTCCTCCTCCTCCTCCTCCTCCTCCTCCTCCTCCTCCTCCTCCTCCTCGCACACTGTACAAAGACACACTCAGCGATCCATGGGACAACTGCAGCGTCTGCTGGTGATCTAAACAGAACACCTGAAACTCTCATCTTGACCACTTAAAAGATGTGGTTCTCAAACCTTTTTGACGTCAAAGAACCCCCAGAATATATTTATATACCCCCCCCCCCCCCCATCTGAAAAGGGTTAGTGCCAGAGATCCCCAGAAGAGAAGATTTTGTTTTCAATATTTTCCCAAATTTTTCACGTGCCGCACTGTGAGCTTGTACATCTACTGTTTTTGAATATAGCCAACATATAAATGGATAAAGTGGTTAAAATGATTGTGACGCCATATTAACTCATTTAGATGGGGACCCCTTGGAACACCCTCAAGGACCCCTGGGGGTCCCCAGACCCCACTTTGAGAACCACTGACTTAAAGTACTTCGCTGACCGGGGTCCAACCAGGGTCCAACCAGGGGTCTATATACTTGATCCCCCTCTTTTCCTCAACACCAAATGTCTTTGTCTAAAATAGCCGATCTACAAGCTCTGCCGCTGCAATGAGTTGTGAGCTTGTAGATCGGCTATTTCCAATGCATGTCAAGAATCGAGAATATCAAGATTTTTTTGTCATTCATTCATTCATTCATTCATTCATACACCAGTGAAATGTTGGTGGGACATTTTTTCGCAAAGACTGTGCTGACACAACACTACAACATCACAACAAGACAGATAGATAAGATAAAAACAGCAATGTTAATAATAAACTAATGTTAATAATAAAAAAGAAATAGGGGATTGTTTAACTGTTTTTGCTGAATGTTTGTCTATTATGATGAACATTTTCTAAAAGCTGCAAAACTTTTTCAAACATTTTCAATTGTTTCTTTTTTTTTATTATAGCAAAAATAGCAGAGCATGTTTATATTTGTAATGTTTGCTATTTCTGCATGACACTGTCATGCTATAGTACGAATAGGAAAATAAAGTGACTATTTTCGTTAAAGATATGTAGTGCATGTGCAGGCTATCGTGGGAATACGGTCAGCCAAGTATAGGGTTTAAGTAGTTAAATCTAGGTATGAAGAGTGTGTTCAATATGAAAATGACTAATCCAGTAACACTGGCCTCAATGAGCCCTGTAAAGCCTTGTATCACAGCAGCACCACACAAAAAAACCTGCTTCTGGACTGTGGCTTTAAAAATGTGGGGTGCTGGCTCTCAGGAATTTATTGTCTCTCCAAAAACACTCTTCTTTAGGTTTCCATGATAATGCCCAACAATGTATCTGCTGCAGACATGGGCCAGCCTGCAGGGAGCTCAATTATGATAATAATAATCACGCTGACAACAAAGCTATGATTTCAGGGTGACAACAACTGTTTGCATCTGTTGAGAAAAGCGCTTCGGAACGGCTTTTGTGCTCCGATTTCTCCCGCTAATTGTGCGTGTCTGTCTGCGTGCGTGTGCACGGGCGTGCATGTGTGCGTGCATGTGTGAGCCTTGGTTTTAAGGATGTGTGCGCCATTAAATCCTTATAAATATTAATTGTGTCGGCCAGGGGCCAGGGAATGTGACCTTTTAACTATGGCCCCAACACAGTGACACACACACACACGCACGCACGCGCGCGCGCGCGCACACACACACACACACACACACACACACACACACACACACACACACACACACACACACACACACACACACACAATGCAAGCTATAGTTCAAAGTGAATGTGTGAAATGCTGTGCATGCAGGCACGTCATCGCTGGCCTGTGATACGAACAAACGTTACAATCCAGACGCATGTCAGACGGACAGACGCTCCTTCCATTCCCTCTGAATACTACTGTGCATTATTTGAAACGTTTGTGTGAAAACATAACAGGGACATTGCAGGAATATTAGCTGCAGTCAAATAGGCAGTCATCTAACACACTGGTTCTCAAAGCAAGGGGTCACTCTGGGGACCCCCAGGCTTCCTTGAGGGGGACCCGCTCAAGTTTTGAAAAATAATCGTCTTTCATGGGGGTCCCTGGCAGAAAATCTTTTCAAATGTTGGTCCACAGCCATATACATATCGTCGCTGTCGGACCTCTTATCTCCATATTCTAACTTTTTGTGTTTTTTTGTAAATGAACGCCCTACGGGATCATACTACAGCATTGGTTCTCAAAGTGGGGTCCGGGGACCCCCAGGGGTCATTGAGGGAGTTCCAGGGGGTCCCCAGCTAAATGATGGATAGTTAGGAACCAAATGGACCCTTATGGGTGTGTGACTCTGAGGGTCCATTTGGTTCCATTTGTACACTCTCAGTGTTAAATTAACATTGATTTCACGATATAAGTCGGGGTCCCAGACATAGAAATGTCATTAACTGGGGATCCGTAGCCTAATGCATGTCAAACTGGGGGTCCTTGAAATCAAAATGGTTGAGAATCACTGCTAGAGCCGTAAAAATCTTCTCTTATGGGGGTCCCTGGGATATTTTTTGAAATGGCAGTCCGCGGGCTAATAAGTGTCAATTTGGGGGTCCTTGACATGAAAAAGTTTACAGCATCACACAAAAGCATCAGAAGTAGCAGATCTACAACCGCGATGCGTTTCAAGCTTTAGATCTGCTATTTTTGAATTTGAATCCTGAAAAGTAACAGTTTTGGACTTATGAGGTTTCCACCCGACAGAGACGATGGCATTCATATATGACAAAACCAAATATATGAAATAAGTTGCTATACAAGATTTCGTGCCCGACAGCGATGATTTGAAATCCGAATCCGAATTAGGATGGGTTTTTTTCTCGATCCGTTGCCATCCATCGCCAACAGAATGTTTTTACAGTGTCACGTCCGAATAAAAGCAGAATGCGTAAATGCAGGAGCAGCCGCATGGCAGGCTAGTTTGCACGCACAGCATGGAGGGAGTGACTGTCAATGGGGAGTCAGTAAAGGGACAGTGAAGTCGTCCCCAGGGTATTGGTTATTTGGTTTGGTATCCCTGACAGAGCACTCCACACCTTTTGGCAAGAACAGAGATGTTTACAATGTATCAATGGGCAGTTAACTGAAGCTTAACAGAGTCAGATTGCATGCATAATGACATGACACAATGCTTTTACATATTATGGCTTAATGCATGGGGCAAAGTACCCCTTTGAGGGATACTTTGAGCTTGTATATCTGTTGCTTTCACTGAATGACCCCCCCCCCCCCTTTACCAGAATAGGGATGCTAGGGTAAGCATGGGGAATCAATCAGCATCTGCTATAGTCTATGGCTGTTACTGTAACCTAAGCTGCCCTTTGAGCGGAATGAAAACAATATCATTGAACATAAATGTCAGCATTTCGACTTGTCCTCACTCGCAACTACACAACAACACACACACACACACACACACACACGCACACGCACACACGCACATGCACACACACACACGCACACAGAGCATGCATCGTTACCACTTGATAATAAGCAGGTAGCGCTGCATATCTGACCAGACCACAAGTGGATTGTTTTTTTTCGCGGCGCGGCAGGCAGCCCCATTTATTAAAGTGAAAATCAATGTAGTTGATGTAGGCTGATCCACACAGGCTGTAGGAGGCTTGGGATAAACACGTACGTCAAAGGGAACATGCTTGTTTATTCTGCTCTCTTTGATGAGGTGCACAATATACATGTGGTTCAACATGGAGGTGGAACACACCCAGAGAGAGAGAGAGAGAGAGAGAGAGAACTACCAACAGAGCAGCTACCTTTAATTACATTTGAATAAATTGCTGCTATTTGTCGCAAAGGTTTTATACCAAGTGAATGCAAAACATTGAAATACCGCTGTCAACTGTTTCAACAGACAGACAGACAGACAGACAGACAGGCAGGCATACCGCTAACATATCCCTGACCTTTCTTTGTTTACGTACGTGACATATACCCTCCAATTTACTGAATTTAGCATGTAGTTAGATTGAAC
Organism: Gymnoscopelus microlampas; assembly: GCF_963454915.1. Taxonomy (NCBI): domain Eukaryota; kingdom Metazoa; phylum Chordata; class Actinopteri; order Myctophiformes; family Myctophidae; genus Gymnoscopelus; species Gymnoscopelus microlampas. The sequence goes on along the minus strand of NC_139962.1, from coordinate 59,676,861 downwards.
ATAACATTTTCCCCGCGTGTTTGCATGCACACGCAGGACAACAACACACCACAGAGGCCATGGCTCTCAGACAGTGATGTAGGTTTGTACATGCACCCGAGCTGCGAGCTCTCCTGTTTGCATTCTCCGGTCGACACTAAAGCAACAAGGTCTGCCACTTCAGAGGAGTGCTGCCTTCAGTGTGGGTGGAAGGTAAGAGCCATACCACACCTAACAGGAATGTGCTCCATGCACAAAGGTGCATTCCTTGCCACCTGCCACATCGCTACTAGGGCCTGTCACCATGATTACACAATCCCCTAATTGCAATTATTTGAGATAATTGAAATATTATTTTTGCATGATCGTCATAATCATTTCCATGTTGAAGACTGTTCATATATTTTCAAACATTTTCAGAAATAGTGGAAATACGCTCTGTAGATTGGCTATTTCCACTCTTCACGTTAAGTATGAAAGCTACACAAAGTTATTAAAGCTACGCTATGTAACTTTCCTCTTCTACCCCGGATTTCAACCCGGTTTCCTGCAAAAGTGATGATTTCTTTTACCATTGAGCTGATAGAGCCTGCCTCCTTGCTCAGGGGATAAATTGAATCTTGACCATCAGGTCAAAATTTGTGTCAGATCCTGTGGTCTAGGTGAGACATGACCTTTAACACGATCTAAATGTCTCAACAGAAGAGCAGGGAGACAAAATACAACCACCCCAACTGTATAAGTTATATTATATTAACATACTCTACCATACAGATAGGACATAATTACATTTTATTCATAAAAAAAGTTACATAGTGAGGTTTTAAATTATGTAAAGTAATTTGTCATATATGCACTGTGCACCTTTTGTTTACAAAGGCCTAAAAGCCAAACAGAAATGTTGCTTTTATGTTCCAATAATGTTCAACGACAGAAACACAATTAAGTCATTAATCGCAATTATTTGAGCGTCATGTAAAAATATCATAATCGTGACAGCCCTACACATCACATTGCTGAGTGGCCAACAACCATCACACGTAGAAATCAAATGATCTCTCTGTCAGAAAGATGCAATCACAACCAATGTCGGGCCAACATATGCTTGTTATATGCCCCCCCCCTCTTCTACTTCTACTCTTATGGAAATAACAAAAACGATGGAGCTTGCACAAAAACGCATTTCACCCACTGTTTTACACCCTGTGACAATAAAGTTGATTCTGATTCTGATTATCAAAATAAGAAAGAAAAGGTTGCCACACCCTTAAAGACCTTTAAGATTGATCCCTGTAGATGATAAATCTTAAATGTATGATGTTCAGATAAGTCAGCATCTCCTCCACCCACCATTTGTGGGCGGCAAAGCTTTCTTCCAGCTTAACAGGATCAGTTTTCTGAGCTAATAATGAAGAGAAAGCTTTGGCCTTTGATTGACCTGGTGTCTCCATTGGAAACACGCCAATTAACACAGTCAAAGGATTGGCGTCCAAAAAAGTATCGCACATACGTACATGAAAAAAAAGTATAACGTGGATAGGTTTGGACATTGCAAGAACTTATGGAAATGTTCTAAATATCATGTGTATACCTGCTTTCACATAAGTTATCGGTTTGTACGGTACATATGTATGTATTTGTATCTTTCCCTTTACTACTGTACCTCTGTCCTCTCTCTTCTCACAGAACACTATACAAAACGATGGAGCCCAATAATAACAATAATAATTTCACCCAGTGCTTGACACCTAAAACTGTTATGTGACAAATGCAACTGATTCTGATTCTGAACAGAAAGCGTGGCTAGGTCATGACCAGTGGTGGAAAAAGTACTCACATTTCTTTCTTAAGTAAAAGTATCAATACTGCAATGTAGAAATACTATGTTACAAGTAAAAGTCCTGAATTACAAATTTACTTGAGTAAAAGTACAAAAGTATTGGCATCAACATTTACTTAAAGTACCAAAAGTAGAAAGTACTCATTGTGCAGAATTTCCCATTTCACAAGTTTTCAAATGTATAAAAACTCATTTGAAAATAGCAGATCTACAAGCTCACAATGCGTCGCATTGTGAGCTTGTAGATCGTCTATTTTCAAATGGCCAAAATGTAAATAGGGCTGAAGTGGTTAATGTATGTTTTGTATTAAAAAACTAAATCTTCAAAGTACTGTAACTAGTAACTAAACTTTTCAAATAATTGTAGTGGAGTAAAAGCACAATATTTTCCTCTGAGATGTAGTGAAGTAGAAGTAAAAGTACAGAAAACTGGAAATACTCCAGTAAAGTAAACAATACCTCAAAATTGTACAGTATTTGAGTACATGTACTTAGTTACTTTACACCACTGGTCATGACCACATCTACGGCAGGTTGGATCTAAATCTGGATAGTGGATATACAATTAAGCTAACCTGGGCCTAGAACTATCTAAACTTTATTCATGAAGCCTATATGCAGTAGTACTGTATAGCCTACTTTAAGTTACGGCAACACTTCCCTAATTCCTCCTCCCACCTTCCTTTCACTTGCTCAAGAGAAAGGGAGGCTGTTCTTTAAATGTTTTCATACGGGATAGAAACCACACCCTTGCTTAATGGATGTATATATTCAAGCATTCATCTGTCACTTTGTGGGACAGAAGTGACGAGGGACAGAAGTGACGAAAAGTTTGTTTAAATTAAACTGCGCACTTGCCGGTCTCAGTTTTTGCAATTCAATTTCAAAAATTCAAAAAAAAGAAATTAGACTGAGATATATTGAAATCAGTCTCTAACTGATCAAATTAAACAAAACTACCACCTTTGAAACGATTCTTAACACATTACACCCCAATCCTATCCCATTCCTGGAAAGTCTACATACAGTATAACGTAATTGTTTTTGGAGCATTGCATTGGTCGATGTACCATTTTAGGTGTATTTTTTGTAAAGGCCACCAACGTCGTCGTTAGCTATTTTATCATTAGGCTACTGTCATGGCCCGCTCCTCAGCCATTGGACATTGTGTTCGTTTTTGGACATTTTGCTTCTGGTGTGGACTCGTGGCTCAAAATGAGCGCTTCTTTTTCGATCGTTCTAGAAAGTCCTTGTGCAGTGTTAAACGTGTGGAGAATGTATGAAGAGTGCAAATTGATTGTGGAAAGTGGGCTGACTAAGTAATCAAATGGCAGGTGTGGGGAATTTGCCAAATCAAGCTAAGGCTGGGGTTGCCATGGCAATTAATTGGCTCATTTGGGCCATGGCCAGAGCTTTTACGGGACAGTTCTGGAAAACTGCTTATCCAACCGACTCAACGGCGGGCACTGCACTCCCTTGGGTCGTCTGCGACGTGTGTGGCGAATTTGAAGTCAGTCAGTCAAACGGTTCTCGAGATATGTGTATTACAGATGTACATACGTACAGAGATTCCCTGCATGTTATTGAAAGATTGCTCTGTCGTCCTACTTGTGGGTCCTGTTCTACACTCCTCTTGACAGTTACGGAGCTACCTTGAGTTAACATTGACATTGAACGTAATGTTAAAAAGATTCTAAAAAAGGGAAAAAAAAGATAATGTAATGTCTGTATGGTGTTATGGATTGGTTCTGGAGGGTGGTGTTAGCACCTCAGGGTTTTGGTAAGTG
>NC_139962.1:59668255-59670755 GCF_963454915.1 Gymnoscopelus microlampas | reverse complement strand
TACAAGCTCAAAACGTGACCCGAAGCGACATGTTTTAAGCTTGTAGATCTGCTACTTTTGATGCTTTTGTGTGAAACTCTGTAGTATGATCAAGTAAGGGCGTTAATTTACGGGAAAAAAAAACACAAGAAGTTTGAATATGGAGATATGAGGTTTCTGCCCGACAGCGACGAACTGTTACCATGTCAGTGGATGGAACCCTATTAAATGGTTCCATGCAGAACCTTCCTGAAGGGAGTTTTCAGTCCCACGAACAACCTTTTCTTCTAAAACAAACAGTGCTAATGGACCCTAACAGGTCCATAACTCTGAGAGTGTACAAGGGGAACCAAAATGGACTGAAGTTTTCATATAATTGTAGTGGAGTAAAAGTACAATATTTGCCTCTGAGATGTAGTGGGGTAGAAGTAAAAGTATAGACAATTGGAAATACTCCGGTAAAGTAAAAGTACCTAGAAATTGTACTTAAGTACAATATTTGAGTAAATGTACTCAGTTACTTTACACCACTGCCCGTGGGCACTTATGCTGGTGCTTGAAATTAAAACGTTTGAGGACCACTGTTGTAAAAGCGTGCGTTTGTGAGAGAGAGAGAGGGGGAGGGCGGGGGTGGGTTTGGCAGAGCTGGACCAGGCAGGTATAAATGCTAGCAAAGCTCCCAGGCTTCATCAAAGTGAAGGTCTGGCAGCCATTATGTTGTCACTATTATGCGGACGGTTGTCCAATGAAAAATATCACTCTCTTTAACGCGTGACAAGGGGCGGAGTTACCGTTGCGTATTTTAATGCTGCAGTCCGGAACTTATTTTAATGAATAAAACGTTATGTTAACCAATCCCTTTAAGGCAGAGTATTGTTGCAGCATTGGTTCTCAAAGTGGGGTCCCCAGGGGTCCTTAGGGGGGGGTTCCAGGGGGTCCCCAGCTAAAGTAGTTAATATGGCATCACACTCATTTTAACCACTTTATCCATTTATATATATGCTATTCAAAAATAGCATATATTTTTGAATAGCACAGCGAGCTTGTACATCTGCTATTTGTGAAGATTTTTAAAATATATTGAAAATGTTTGGAATTTTTGTCCTAAACATTTGTTTTTCAGACGGGGGTCCGTGGCCAAATACATATGAATTTGGGGGTCCTTGGCATTAAAGAAGCACTGTGTTCCAGTACATAACCAGTAAATGTTGTAGTGGTTGGAGGTGGTCTCCCCACTCCCACTCCATTGAGCAAACTATGGTTGACAAGTAGCACTACCTGAAGCTCATATATCCCTGTCTTGGAAGTGCAGTAGAGGTTTGGGTGGGTTCAAATCCCGAGGTAGCACATGAAAACGTACGGACTGCAGCTTTAAGACCAGGAAACGTTCGGTAAAAATCAAACGTTTGCATTATATTAACAAGCTCAAACTACAAAGGTCAAAGGTCACATGACGAAAGCGTTGCAGTTGGACATGCATACATGAATACATACAACACGCACGCACGCACGCACGCACGCACGCACGCACGCACGCACGCACACACACAGTTCCTTTCAGTGTGGTGGACACTCACCCACAGAACAATTAGCAGGACAATTATCAAGTTAACCATCTCGCCCAGAAGGGTCTGCTACAATGAGGGTTGTTTTGAGATTTGAATAATAAAAGGAGTACTTCCTATAGCTCTTCAAGATGCAAATGAAAAGTCTTTTTAACTCTCTTATATCCAGAGAGCCCCCCCCCCCCTCTATAGACACAACAAGCTCTGTTTTATAAATAAATCCCCCTTCATTTATTGTTGTCTTTATGGTAGCATGTGTCTTTAAAGCAGAAGCAGTGGACCACCTTGTGTGTGTGTGTGTAATTAAACGTAATTCTTTAATAATAACACGCAGAAATAGATACAATTATTAGTGAGGCTACTTAAAGTGTGTGCGTGCGTGCGTGCGTGCGTGCGTGCGTGCGTGCGTGCGTGCGTGCGTGCGTGTGTGCGTGCGTGCGTGCGTGCGTGCGTGCGTGCGTGCGTGCGTGCATGCGTGAGTGTGTGTCTGCGTGCGTGTCTGCGTGCGTGTGTGCTTGAGTGCGTGTGTGTGTGTGTGTGTGTGTGTGTGTGTGTGTGTGTGTGTGTGTGTGTGTGTGTGTGTGTGTGTGTGTGTGTGTGTGTGTGTGTGTGTGTGTGTGTGTGTGTGTGTGTGTGTGTGTGTGTGTGTGTGTGTGTGTGCATTTGTAGGCGGAAATAGCATGTATTAAAGGTAGGGTAAGTGATATTTTTTGGTTAAAACAAAACGTATTTTGTTAAAAGGTTAAAGCACTATATTGTGATAGTAATCATTGCTATAGAGTGTTTGTTCAGTAACAGGACACTCCATGTCTCTCCAGCTCTTTAATAAACAGAAAATACATTTTCAGGTTGGTGGCCAAAATAGTGTTCCAGTTCCAATTTAGTCTGCTTATTTATTTGTGTCTGTGTAGTTTCACTTGTTTAATCGGTATACTGACTGAGTTCTCTCTCCTGAT
>NC_139962.1:59653255-59663255 GCF_963454915.1 Gymnoscopelus microlampas | reverse complement strand
TTATGTCCTCCCAAGTATAGTAATGCAACGTGTGTGTGTGTGTGTGTGTGTGTGTGTGTGTGTGTGTGTGTGTGTGTGTGTGTGTGTGTGTGTGTGTGTGTGTGTGTGTGTGTGTGTGTGTGTGTGTGTGTGTGTGTGTGTGTGTGTGTGTGAGAGCGAGCGTATAGTGAGGTTCGCTCTCAGAGCTCTTGCCAGTTTTGGGGGGCCCGTGAAAATTGCACACATAAACTAACTGGAGACAAATTTGGCAGCTGCACTCCCTGTGACATCACCACCACGCCGAAGCAGTCTTTTCTTCTGACCCCCCCTCCCTCCCTCCTCCCCTCTGTAGGGAATGTCTTAGGTTAGGAGACATGCATTGCATTTCTGTTAGAGTTTATCCAAGGTGTACTTGTGATGTATTTCACACAGTGGAAGGTAACTAAGTACATTTACTCAAGTGCTGTACTTAAAGACGTGGTGCAATGAAAAATACTTTTTTCATACTTTTACAGCATATATCCGGGGTCATAAGATGGACATATACCTAACAAAAACATTGGATTTTTTTGGTGTGTATTCTTATATCAAAAGCTAATCCTAATTACTTCCTGTCAAGCAAAAACGTACCGCGTGATGACATATATATAGCTGCACGTTCCTCCAAACACACCTGACTTTAATTACAGAGCTACTCCGTTTTAAATCTCAGTCAAGATGACGTCCAGACGGTGTATTACTCATTTTAAACTTAATCAGCACTCTAAAATATGTATCTGAAAACATTTTAGGTTAGAAATAAGCAACGTAGTAACAAACATGCTTCACACTGGCCGTCTCTCTCTATCTCATTGGGCAGTGTGAGCCGGAGAGATTCCAGCGTTCCATAGACTGAAGGGATGGGACCTTCTGATTGTTTGAGACCAGGTTGAGACGACATATCAGACTAAAACTTTCAGCTATTTCACCATGACTTTTAAGCAAAAACGTATGGTACTTTCACTTATCTTTAGTATACTTCCATTTTTCGATACATTATACTTCTACTTTGCTTCGTCTCTGGGGCAAATATTGTGCATTTTAAATATTTGAACTTTAGTTACTAGTTTATTTAATTATTACAAGCATATTAAAAAACAAGCCGTATTATATACTTCAGTTATTTGAAAATGGCTCACAATGCGTCACAACGTGGTGTACTTTGAGCTTTCTGATCTGCTATTTTCGAAAATATTGCAACATTTTGAAAGAAATTGTGAAATGAAATGAGCCATTCTGTGAGTAATTTAAGTACATTTTGATGCCAATACTTTTGTAGGGTTAGGGTCACGGGTTTGAACGCAGGAGTTTTACTGTAAAAGAGTATTTCATCTACAGTTGTAAACCAAACAACTGTAGACAGTAGCCTACTTCTTCACATTGTATGAATTCCAATCCACATTGTATGTATGTCATTTTTACATTACATTCAAGGCATTTGGTTGACGCTCTCATCCAGAAAGAACCAGTCCATCCGCTGAAAAGAAAACATTTTTTTTTAGTGTCTAACTTTTATCAATGCAGTAAATTTACAAAAAAAGAAGCAAACTTTCCAAACATTTCTTACATCCTTGAAGGGTTTTATGACAAGTGGCCGGTCCGAAAGCTTTAGGATCTCGCCATGAACTGGACACACTAATCACCGGCACTTCCTGTCTCCTGGGATAGCAACTTCCTGAGCTGGGAGTCATCAATAACCAGCAGTGATGCGTAGAATCGTTCAGCTACACATGCTGCCGGGGTCATTCCCGCCGCGCCCCGAACACACAATACATCCATTGGATGAAGTCCTGACGTTAAAAAACAAAAAAACAAATCTCAACTCCAATCCAAGCCATACTTTTGGCTGAAACCAGTTGGTTCTCAGACATTCTTTTCATGTCAAAGACCCTCATAACTCTAAGAGAGTGTACAAATGGGACCAAATGGACCTGGTCCATTTGGTCCCATTTGTACACTCTCAGAGTTACAGACCTGTAAAGGTCCATTTGGAACCCCCTCAAGGAATGCAGAGGGTCCCTGGACCCCACGTTCCTCTGGCTGGAACCCCTCAACTTGTCATAGCTTCCTACGTCCATATTTGTCAGGAGTGCCTAACTTACACCTGAAAGAAATGATATAAAACCTTTTTCTTTTACACTAACACCTATAAGTGGATTTGCAAAGATTCATATCCTTTTGTGATTACACAGTAAAAATCATTGGTGTTTTAATTTAACGTCATTCTGTGTAAGATTCATTTTAGTAGCGATACCTCTGGTAGCTCTGTTGCATGTAACAATTGTTTGAAACAGAAATCACAAAAGTGCCGCTCCAAAATGAATGCTGCAGGGTCCCGACACTGAGGATATTTTGGAAAGCAACAACAACGTTGTCAGGAACGATGTATCAAAGGTATGAGGCAAGTGATATTCTTTTGTTAAAATAAGTGATAAATAGCTCAATCTGATAGTACGCATTGATATAGATTAGTGATTGTTCAGGAACAGTCGATCTCCATGTCTCTCCAGCTCTTTTGTAAACAGAAAACTCATTTTCAGGTCGGGACACCAATGTTATCCAATCAGGAGGGAGAGAGAACTCTCACAGGACAGGATAAACAGCTGAAATTGGAAGTGATGACACAAAGAAAACACAAAATTGGAACTGGAACACTAAAAAATAATTATTAAAGAGCTGGAGAGATGGGGCGACTCCTGTACTGAACAAGCACTCTATAGCAATTATTACTCTTACTATTATTAATCAGCATATAGTGCTTTAACCTTTTAACAAAAAATATCACTTACCCTACCTTTAACTTTAAAATACATAGATAAATACATTTCCTGTGCATTTCCAGTTCCTGCAGCATTTTGGTGTAGAGTGTCGGGGCAGAAACTCGCGCCTAAAATTAGTGTTTAGAGAAGTTGTTAAAAAAAAACACACTTATATGAAATCGTTATTGTGAAAAATATACCAGTAAAGATTAACTTTAACAAAAACAACTTTGAACTAAAAATATTTCACATCCTTAACTCTCAATAGACTACAAATGGTACATTTGTTCAAAGTTCATTTGACAGGAAGGATTTTTACTGTGTAAAATGTGTTTTATTAATCTTGTAAGTCACTGCTAATCTAACTAATTACTTGACAGTTCTTAGTAGCTGATCCATCACCCCCAGCCTGTTATTGATTAAGCTCACCCCAATCTATACTAATCACCCATCCATCCGCAAGCTGTGAAATGGACTTTTACACGGACATTTGGGGTTTGGGAGGGGGGAGGGAATTAACCCACAGTAGGCCAATGCAATATGGCAATATTTTTTTGGAGTGGCATATGTGTCGGGGCTAATGAGTGTGAGGTCCAGGGGGGGCCCCTAGCGCAGAAGCGGGGGGGGGGGGCATGGATGGACCCCCAAAACTGGACAGGCCAAGTGGAGCGGCGCTGTCAGTCCGATGTCCATCTCCTCATTCACCTGCTAATAGGATCAAAACGCAGGAAGGTCGTGGTTGTGTCCCGCGCCGGGAGGCACCAGGGCGTACGTAATACCGAACGCGCGCCAACCTCACCCATCCATCTGCACCCTGCACAGCACCCCGAACCCATCCCTGTCCCTGGGGGATTAGAGACATGACTCACTGATGTGGTGTGTAATGTGTGTGTGTGTGTGTGTGTGTGTGTGTGTGTGTGTGTGTGTAATGTGTGCGTGCGTGCGTGCGTTCGTGCGTGCGTGCGTGCGTGCGTTTGTGTGTGCGTGCGTGCGTGCGTGCGTGTATTACTGTACAAACATCCCCATTCTACAGTATAGTAGAATTTGATGAATAGACATTGTGAGGAACTGTTCCTGTACCTCACAAGAGAAATGGTTGTTTTTATGGGTAAAAAACGTTTTCTTTTTTTTATTTTAGTTTGGCTTATTAGGAAACAATTTGGGTTGTGGTTTACGATTAAGCATTTGTAGAGGATAGGTTCAGGGGTTAGTTACGGTCGGAGTCCTGTCTGATTTATACCAGATTGCGGGCTGTTATCATGCACCGAAAATGAAACGGTAAAGATGATATTCATAAAATCGACGTCCTAAAATGTTTTTGTCAAGTATTGGAACACAAACTTGTGTGTGTGTGTGTGTGTGTGTGTGTGTGTGTGTGTGTGTGTGTGTGTGTGTGTGTGTGTGGGTGTGCGTGTACGTGTGCGTGTGCGTGTGTGCGTGCGTGCGTGTGTGTGTGTGTGTGTTGCAGATGCGTATGGGTGATGATGTGTAATTACCACAAAACCGATCATCCCTCGTTAAGTTTCCATTGTTCAGCTCTGGACTTTCAAGGTGACACGTCCTTGTGGATTATCCCCCCTTATAACCCCCTAATCTGCTGGACAGGATGATTGGCTGGTAGCCTGGGGGGGATATGAGGACAAGGCCTGGGGTTCAGACCTGGTTTTGGGGGGGGGGGGGGGGTGGCTGAGATGCGTTGTCATGTCAGCTGTCTGGGCTGTCTCATCCACATCATGATCCCCATAGCGTCACAATCATTTTAACCACTTATCCATTTATACGTTGGCCATTCAAAAATAGCAGATCTACAAGATCACTGCGTGTCATTCCATACCGCGAAGCTTGTACATCTGCTATTTTAGAATGATATCTTTCTTTTATCTGTAAAGTATTGAAAAATATTTGATATATATTTTTCTTTTTATAACGCAAATCTTCTCTTCTGGGTGTTCCTGGCACAACATTTTTTCAGATGGGGGGGGGGGGTCCACGGTCAAATAAACATCATGTTGGGGGTCCTTGACATGAAAAAGTTTGAGAACTACCACTGATCCACAGGAAAGGTTTCTTGCTGCCAGGCAGAAACCTTTTATCTCCATATTTAAACTTTTTATGTTTTTTCTCCCATGAATTAATGCTCTATTTTATGACAGTGTCGAGCTAAAGCAGCAAAAGTAGATGACCTACACATTGTATTTATTTTGGGGACTCACCATAGGTCAGTGTGTGTTGGTGTTCTGTATTTTGGGGACTCGGTGTGTCGGTGTGTTTGGTATTTTGGGAACTCGGTGTGTTCAGTATTTTGGGGACTCTGTGGGTTGTGTGGGAGGAGAGGTGCATCCACTGATAATATTTTCAGCAACTGGTGCATATAGCGGAGCATAGAGAGACCATCAGCTCGAACGAGCAGCTCTGCATTTGTGTCATGATTGGACACCTAAAAAGCGGTCCACATCATATGCGCATTTCTCAAAATGTTAAACCATTCTCAACTTTTGGAAGTGCTCCACTCTGCCATATGACGGACGCTATGCAGTCGCCTTTCGGGCGGACCAAATGGACCAAATGGTCCATTTGGTCCATTTATGGTCCATTTACTGTGTAGATTGCCTAATGCGTATCAAACTGGGGGTCCTTGAAATGAAAAAGGTTGAGAATCACTGCACCAAGTTACTATGTAAGTTTCTTACGCACGATTCGCAATAGGGCTGGCAAAGTTCGCTTGGGTGGGGGAGTGATTTGGGGGGCGTGGCCAAGATTCACCATGTTGGTTGGGTCACTACCAGTCTACAGACCCATCCAACAGGGTACACTACTATATAGCTTGTACACACAGCGGCACATCCAAAGAATTACATCAACAATGTTAAAAACCAACTGCAAAAACAAACTTTCAAATGTATAAAATGTATAATCATTTGAAAATAGCAGATCTACAAGCTCACAATGCTTGTAGATCGGCTATTCTCAAATGGCCGAAATGTATGGGCTGAAGTGGTTACTGTATGTTTTGTAATAATAATCAAAATCTACAAAGTAACCACTGTAAGTCAACGTCACATGAAGGTGTCTTTTATTTGAAAACAAGCAACATTTACAGGTTACTATATATGTGTATAAAAAAGGAACCTCATCAGGCTCAAAGAGGAGTAAAATGGTCTCTGCCCATCCATATTATAATGTGATCATTAACAGGTGAGGCAACTGGTGTCCTGAGCCATCATCAGGATTCGGTTATATTTAATTTGCATTGAATGAAAGCACTGCATAATGATAGAATGGCCTATGCATTTTAGCCATGTGAAAGAATGCGGTGCTATTTGCATATAATCATTTTATGTAGAAAGACTATGTATTTTATTTGAAAATATGTACAGGTTACTATGTACATAAAAAGGGAACAGATAATGTATCTACAGAGCCTAACGTCATGTCTGCTTTTACTATGCAGAAGGGTACTATTAAAAATGTTTCAGAACCACACTGGTGCACAAGTTAGTCAGATCACAGCACGGTCAGACAACTTTGTCAAGGATTGTCATGTTCTCGCCCACTCCTGGTTTATGCTAGCCTGATTATCAGCCTGTTTGGAACCAGGCTAGGTGTATGCGTCAGAGTGATGGGTACCCTACCATTTAATATATGGTAGCCTACTTGTTGCGTATAGTATAACCCTCTCTACATGGATCCTGATGTGTGCTATCTTGCGTGTTTCTTCGTCTTTTTCTGTCATCTGGGCTGTCAGACAACCAAGCCATGCATCGTGTCTTTGTTACGTCGGGAGACCTGGCTGGCTTCCATTTGGGAATGCGGTGAAAAGTTAGTCTGTTGTCCATTTTAGCCCCTTTATTCTCAACTCCGCGATGGTGAGAATCCGTGGAACCGTTTTCATAAAACAATTCATTCCCATTTTGGCGAAACACTGCTGAAAGAGCACCAACTAGCAGGCTGCTATTAGCGAACCTCCGAGTGAAGGGAGATGTCGACCCCACCGACCGGGGGCGGGGCTAGCCGCAGCCGTGGAGTGACACCAGCCTTGCCTGCCCAATTGTCAGCGACCTCTTTATTTCCTTATCTGACATGTTCGTTCATCACTGGGTCGAACTCGACATGCAGCTCCACCAGACCAAGAAAGTTCCCATTATTTGTTTTTTGTAGGGTGGAATTATGTCCACGGAGAGCAAGGTTTCATTCTACAAGACGACGGACTACCGAATGTTTGCAATGTACTGTCAATGGCGTTGTGTGCTCTGAAGGAACACAGGAACGCTCACCCCAGAACACACTCGCCCGGCTCAAATCCGCTCGGTCCGCGAAAATAATGGGGGCGAGTGTGTTTTGGGGCGAGCATTCCGGTTACCTTCTGAATCACATTTCCATCTACTAGCTATCCATGTTGGCATGATGTGCATTTATAGACTACGTGACAACCAGGAATAGTTTGGTGACCACAGGAGAGACTGTTGACAGCCGGAATGTAGACGGCACCCCGGGAGCAGTATGGGTTAGCGCCCCATGCTGTGTCTTCCGTGAGGAAGAAGCCCAACAAACCCGCGGTTAGGCCTTTAGGAGGGCCATTCCAGCGTACCGCAAGCAGAGCTAATACCATTAGACAGCCCAATCTAGTGGTATCGGCCCAAGGAACCATCACGCCAGAAGGAAATGTTTGGATCGGGGCGGTGCACCTGATCTGGCGCAGCGCTCAGGTCCTGGACCTGGTGAGACGAAGGAGGAGCCCGGCCAGGAGACAACCCACAGAGCCTAGTCCCTCCACGTGCCAGAGCCTCCCCGAGTCCCGGCAGAGTACTTCCAGAGAAGCGGACTGCCCTGTCTTTCCCTATAGGACTGACCGTGGGTGCTACTGGGACGTAAGTCGGGGCTTGATCAACCCTGGCTGGGTCACCTGGGCGAGGGTGTATGTTGTATGTTGCGAGACCCGAAACACCCTATGACCCCAGGCTACAACACTGATGATACGTCCCAGTTGCATCCATGTGATGTTTTTCTTTATTTTTATCATGTTGGCATGATGTGCAGTTTACTCCAGTCTGCGGATAGGCTACATGAGCCTCTTTCTTTAAAAAATGTATCTGATGATTAATTTAGATGAGCCCTGATTTAAACATCTTGATAACGTCCTGTTTACTCCACATTATATTAGACTGTTTCTGACATGCACACATAAACCAACACTTTTATTAGAATATTATATTATAAGCTGTACTCCTGCACAGCTGTCATTAAAAAAATGGGCTAAGACGAGACCATGAACAAATCAAAACACAGACATCACCGAAAGTTCATGATAGAGCCTGCCGTTCCACCAAGCTAAACAAATTTAAGAATGGAAATAATCTTCACCATAGGCTTCCCCTTATCTATGACATATTCTGTTGATACAGGCTTTGGGGTGAGGGCTAGAGAAGAGTAATCAGTTAGGCTATGTGAATAATGTTGATATGATTTAAAATATGACAACGTTTCACTGTCTATTGTGCTGCTTTCTGCGAGCGACAAATGCGCTCTGAAAGAGCTGCTGGTGGGAACAGTTCTGAGCATATCTCTGCGCACAATACCACACGTTTGCGGACCCGCATCGGCGGGGTTTGGTGCGTCAGTGACTGAGGGCTGTAAGGGCATTGGTTCTCAAAGTGGGGTCCGGGGACCCCCAGGGGTCCTTGTGGGAGTTCCAGGGGGTCCCCAGCTAAATAATGGATAGTTAACTCTGAGAGTGTACAAATGGAACCAAATGGACCCTAACGGGTCCATTTGGTTCCATTTGTACACTCTCAGAGTTAAATTAACATAGATTTCACGATATAAGTCGGGGTACCAGAGATAGAAATGTCATTAAATGGGGGTTTACTGCTAGAGCCGTAAAAATCTTCTCTTATGGGGGTCCCTGGGATATTTTTTCAAATGGGGATCCGCGGGCTAATAAGTGTCAATTTGGGGGTCCTTGACATGAAAAAGTTTGAGAACCACTGCTGTAGGGGCCTGACTGACGGTCAGTCGGGGGCCCCCTGAGGGCGGGGCCCGTTTCAATCGAAGCGGAGGAAACCTAGCCAAGGCCGCTACTGGAGCTTGTATAGCGGCTATTTCCGGCGAGCGACCATCGGCGTACGACATAGCATGAATTAGGCTAAAGAAAGAAGGAAGGAACTTTCCAACCAACCGGTGAATGTGAGCAGGAGAAGAAGAGGGACAGGCCCCCCCTCTGTGCGGCCGGCTCCCAGACCATTGTTAGAGTCCGCCCGTTCCTCTTCCCCCTGCAGTGCTATGCGACCTGTGACCCCGCTCCCTTTGTGGCTGCGCGTCGTGTTTTTACTCCTCCTGCTGCCACACGGCTCGCCCTTTTTATCGCATACTTTCCCACTAGAAGATAATAAAAGAGACAGAGAGAGAGAGATAGAGAGAGAGAGAGCGAGAGAGAGAGAGAGAGAGAGAGAGAGAGAGAGAGAGAGAGAGAGAGAGAGAGAGAGAGAGAGAGAGAGAGAGAGAGAGAGAGAGAGAGCTGCAAGGACAATCGTTTGTGTTTTCTTGTTTCTTGTGTTCCACTTCTCCAGAGTGTCGTGGTGACAAAGGCGGGGCCGTTTGAAGGGAAACTGCGCAGGAAGCACATCAAGGTTTTAATGAGATGGGAAATGAGTGGCTCTGAACAGCTCTGCTGGATGAGGAGGAGGAGGAGGGTACAATGTGAGATGTATCATCTATCTATTAGGGCTATTATGGTACCAACTTATACTAAAGTTGTTGTAATAAGTATTAATTCATTGGTAATAAGGCCCTTAAGTCCTTATGAAATGCTTGTTAACATTATTGTGTTAATAAGACTATATAAGTGTTAATAATAGCATCGTAAACCCCTGTTAACTGTTAGAATATAAGACATTTATAAGCGCTTGTAAGAACATTTATAACAGTTTATAGACTGCTTATTAAGATAAAAACATACTTTATGATGTATTTATTAGCTAATTATATTTGTTAACTATGCACTTATTAACAGTTTCACTTATTAACCATGCTTTCTTTGTGTCCACCGTAGTCTAAAGTGGGAACAATCGCTAATCAAGGTTAATTATGATGCACTTATTAACAGCTTACTATGCTTTTTTTGCATCGGCAATACAACATATTACATGCAAACTGTGGTCCTGTTCCTGTTTATTTTTTTAATTCAGAAGTCTTATAGCCTGGTGATGCAGACAAACTGCTGACTC
>NC_139962.1:59625755-59648255 GCF_963454915.1 Gymnoscopelus microlampas | reverse complement strand
CATCGAGCTCTGGACTTAGTACATTTATTTTTTCACCATTGTGTCACTACCGAAACGAAAGTTTGTCACTACGGAAACGAAAGTTAAATCCAAAAAAATCACTAAGTGTGGAGGCCAAAATCGTCCCCCCAAAAACCTGTTAGGAGTACGTTTCAGGCGATTTAAAGTTGATTGGTAGTACTTTGTAGTGACTTTTTTTGGTCCCTAACATTCATCGAGCTCTGGACTTAGTACATTTGTTTTTTTCACCGAAACGAAAGTTAAATCCTACCGAAACGAAAGTTAAATCCGAAAAAATCACTAAGTGTGGAGGCCAAAATCGTCCCCCCAAAAACCTGTTAGGAGTACGTTTCAGGCAATTTAGAGTTGATTGGTAGTACTTTGTAGTCACTTTTTTTGGTCCCTAACATTCATCGAGCTCTGGACTTAGTACATTTATTTTTTCACCGAAACGAAAGTTAAATCCTACCGAAACGAAAGTTAAATCGTCCCCCCAAAAACCTGTTAGGAGTACGTTTCAGGCAATTTAGAGTTGATTGGTAGTACTTTGTAGTGACTTTTTTTGGTCCCTAACATTCATCGAGCTCTGGACTTAGTACATTTTT
The DNA here is from genome assembly GCF_963454915.1 of Gymnoscopelus microlampas. Taxonomy (NCBI): domain Eukaryota; kingdom Metazoa; phylum Chordata; class Actinopteri; order Myctophiformes; family Myctophidae; genus Gymnoscopelus; species Gymnoscopelus microlampas. The sequence continues at coordinate 59,647,650 of NC_139962.1, read as the reverse complement.
TTTCCACCGAAACGAAAGTTAAATCCTACCGAAACGAAAGTTAAATCCGAAAAAATCACTAAGTGTGGAGGCCAAAATCGTCCCCCACGAAAACCTGTTAGGAGTACATTTCAGGCAATTTAGAGTTGATTGGTAGTACTTTGTAGTGACTTTTTTGGTCCCTAACATTCATGGAGCTCTGGACTTAGTAAATGTATTTTTTCACCATTGGGTCACTACCAAAACGAAAGTTGGTCACTACCGAAACGAAAGTTAAATCCGAAAAAATCACTAAGTGTGGAGTCCATAATCGTCCCCCCGAAAACCTGTTAGGAGTACGTTTCAGGCAATTTAGAGTTGATTGGTAGTACTTTGTAGTGACTTTTTTTTGGTCCTTAACATTCATCGAGCTCTGGACTTAGTACATTTATTTTTTCACCATTGTGTCACTACCGAAACGAAAGTTTGTCACTACGGAAACGAAAGTTAAATCCGAAAAAATCACTAAGTGTGGAGGCCAAAATCGTCCCCCCAAAAACCTGTTAGGAGTACGTTTCAGGCAATTTAAAGTTGATTGGTAGTACTTTGTAGTGACTTTTTTTGGTCCCTAACATTCATCGAGCTCTGGACTTAGTACATTTGTTTTTTTCACCGAAACGAAAGTTAAATCCTACCGAAACGAAAGTTAAATCCGAAAAAATCACTAAATTTGGAGGCCAAAATCGTCCCCCCAAAAACCTGTTAGGAGTACGTTTCAGGCAATTTAGAGTTGATTGGTAGTACTTTGTAGTGACTTTTTTTGGTCCCTAACATTCATCGAGCTCTGGACTTAGTACATTTATTTTTTCACCGAAACGAAAGTTAAATCCTACCGAAACGAAAGTTAAATCGTCCCCCCAAAAACCTGTTAGGAGTACGTTTCAGGCAATTTAGAGTTGATTGGTAGTACTTTGTAGTGACTTTTTTTTGGTCCTTAACATTCATCGAGCTCTGGACTTAGTACATTTATTTTTTCACCATTGTGTCACTACCGATACGAAAGTTTGTCACTACGGAAACGAAAGTTAAATCCGAAAAAATCACTAAGTGTGGAGGCCAAAATCGTCCCCCCAAAAACCTGTTAGGAGTACGTTTCAGGCAATTTAAAGTTGATTGGTAGTACTTTGTAGTGACTTTTTTTGGTCCCTAACATTCATCGAGCTCTGGACTTAGTACATTTGTTTTTTTCACCGAAACGAAAGTTAAATCCTACCAAAACGAAAGTTAAATCCGAAAAAATCACTAAATTTGGAGGCCAAAATCGTCCCCCCAAAAACCTGTTAGGAGTACGTTTCAGGCAATTTAGAGTTGATTGGTAGTACTTTGTAGTGACTTTTTTTGGTCCCTAACATTCATCGAGCTCTGGACTTAGTACATTTATTTTTTCACCGAAACGAAAGTTAAATCCTACCGAAACGAAAGTTAAATCGTCCCCCCAAAAACCTGTTAGGAGTACGTTTCAGGCAATTTAGAGTTGATTGGTAGTACTTTGTAGTGACTTTTTTTTGGTCCCTAACATTCATGGAGCTCTGGACTTAGTACATTTATTTTTTCACCATTGTGTCACTACCGAAACGAAAGTTTGTCACTACGGAAACGAAAGTTAAATCCGAAAAAATCACTAAGTGGGGAGGCCAAAATCGTCCCCCCAAAAACCTGTTAGGAGTACGTTTCAGGCAATTTAAAGTTGATTGGTAGTACTTTGTAGTGACTTTTTTTGGTCCCTAACATTCATCGAGCTCTGGACTTAGTACATTTGTTTTTTTCACCGAAACGAAAGTTAAATCCTACCGAAACGAAAGTTAAATCCGAAAAAATCACTAAATTTGGAGGCCAAAATCGTCCCCCCAAAAACCTGTTAGGAGTACGTTTCAGGCAATTTAGAGTTGATTGGTAGTACTTTGTAGTGACTTTTTTTGGTCCCTAACATTCATCGAGCTCTGGACTTAGTACATTTATTTTTTCACCGAAACGAAAGTTAAATCCTACCGAAACGAAAGTTAAATCGTCCCCCCAAAAACCTGTTAGGAGTACGTTTCAGGCAATTTAGAGTTGATTGGTAGTACTTTGTAGTGACTTTTTTTGGTCCCTAACATTCATGGAGCTCTGGACTTAGTAAATTTATTTTTTCACCATTGGGTCACTACCGAAACGAAAGTTGGTCACTACCGAAACGAAAGTTAAATCCGAAAAAATCACTAAGTGTGGAGGCCAAAATCGTCCCCCCGAAAACCTGTTAGGAGTACGTTTCAGGCAATTTAAAGTTGATTGGTAGTACTTTGTAGTGACTTTTTTTGGTCCCTAACATTCATGGAGCTCTGGACTTAGTACATTTATTTTTTCACCTTTGGGTCACTACCGAAACGAAAGTTGGTCACTACCGAAACGAAAGTTAAATCCGAAAAAATCAATAAGTGTGGAGGCCAAAATCGTCCCCCCAAAAACCTGTTAGGAGAACGTTTCAGGCAATTTAGAGTTGATTGGTAGTACTTTGTAGTGGAGTATTTTTTTTCACCATTGTGTCACTACTGAAAGGAAAGTTAAATCCGAAAAAATCACTAAGTGTAGACGCTAAAATCTTCCCCCCAAAACTTTGTAGTGGAGTAATTATTTTTTTCCACCATTGTGTCACTACCGAAACGTTTTTTTGTCACTACCGAAACGAAAGTTAAATCCGAAAAAATCACTAAGTGTGGAGGCCAAAATCGTCCCCCTCAAAACCTGTTAGGAGTACGTTTCAGGCAATTTAGAGTTGATTGGTAGTACTTTGTAGTGACTTTTTTTTGGTCCCTAACATTCATCGAGCTCTGGACTTGGTACATTTTTTTTTCACCATTGGGTCACTACCGAAACGGAAGTTTGTCACTACCGAAACGTTAAAACCACCAGGAAACTACCGGCGACACTTGACTCGAGTGGGAATCGAACCCACTCAAGTCAAGTCAAGTCATATTATTGGATAGACGCTCTACCAGTTGAGCTATGCTGTTGGCTGAGAGTTACAGGTTTCCTGGTGGTTTTAACTTGTTTTTCTAGAAGTTAGTCTGAAAAGGGAAGCATCACTAAGGATATCAGTCAATTTATCCGTTGCCCCAAGTTACCGGGGACACTTGACTCGAGTGGGAATCGAACCCACTCAAGTCAAGTCATGTTATTGGACAGACGCTCTACCAGTTGAGCTATGCTTTTGGCTGAGAGTTACAGGTTTCCTGGTGGTTTTAACTTGTTTTTCTAGAATTTAGTCTGCAAAGGGAAGCATCACTAAGGATATCAGTCAATTTATCCGTTGCCCCAAGTTACCGGGGACACTTGACTCGAGTGGGAATCGAACCCACTCAAGTCAAGTCAAGTCATGTTATTGGACAGACGCTCTACCAGTTGAGCTATGCTTTTGGCTGAGAGTTACAGGTTTCCTGGTGGTTTTAACTTGTTTTTCTAGAATTTAGTCTGCAAAGGGAAGCATCACTAAGGATATCAGTCAATTTATCCGTTGCCCCAAGTTACCGGGGACACTTGACTCGAGTGGGAATCGAACCCACTCAAGTCAAGGCAAGTCATGTTATTGGACAGACGCTCTACCAGTTGAGCTATGCTGTTGGCTGAGAGTTACAGGTTTCCTGGTGGTTTTAACTTGTTTTTCTAGAAGTTAGTCTGCAAAGGGAAGCATCACTAAGGATATCAGTCAATTTATCCGTTGCCCCAAGTTACCGGGGACACTTGACTCGAGTGGGAATCGAACCCACTCAAGTCAAGTCAAGTCATGTTATTGGACAGACGCTCTACCAGTTGAGCTATGCTGTTGGCTGAGAGTTACAGGTTTCCTGGTGGTTTTAACTATATCAGTCAATTTATCCGTTTCCCCAAGTTACCGGGGACACTTGACTCGAGTGGGAATCGAACCCACTCAAGTCAAGTCATGTTATTGGACAGACGCTCTACCAGTTGAGCTATGCTGTTGGCTGAGAGTTACAGGTTTCCTGGTGGATTTAACTTGTTTTTCTAGAAGTTAGTCTGCAAAGGGAAGCATCACTAAGGATATCAGTCAATTTATCCGTTGCCCCAAGTTACCGGGGACACTTGACTCGAGTGGGAATCGAACCCACTCAAGTCAGGTCAAGTCATGTTATTGGACAGACGCTCTACCAGTTGAGCTATGCTGTTGGCTGAGATTTACAGGTTTCCTGGTGGTTTTAACTTGTTTTTCTAGAAGTTAGTCTGCAAAGGGAAGTATCACTAAGGATATCAGTCAATTTATCCGTTGCCCCAAGTTACCGGGGACACTTGACTCGAGTGGGAATCGAACCCACTCAAGTCAAGTCAAGTCATGTTATTGGACAGACGCTCTACCAGTTGAGCTATGCTGTTGGCTGAGAGTTACAGGTTTCCTGGTGGTTTTAACTTGTTTTTCTAGAAGTTAGTCTGCAAAGGGAAGCATCACTAAGGATATCAGTCAATTTATCCGTTGCCCCAAGTTACCGGGGACACTTGACTCGAGTGAGAATCGAACGCACTCAAGTCAAGTCATGTTATTGGACAGACGCTCTACCAGTTGAGCTAAGCTGTTGGCTGAGAGTTACAGGTTTCCTGGTGGTTTTAACTTGTTTTTCTAGAAGTTAGTCTGCAAAGGGAAGCATCACAGTAAAGACACCAGTGGGATTTGAACTCATGGCCTCTGGATCATGAATACTGCGTCTCAACCCATTGAGCTAACTGTTGGCAAAGAAATACAGCCTTCCTGGTGCTTTGACTTGAACAACAAACAATTGTTTTCACCATTGTGTCACTACCGAAACGAAAGTTTGTCACTACCGAAACGAAAGTTAAATCCGAAAAAATCATTAAGTGTGGAGGCCAAAATCGTCCCCCCAAAAACCTGTTAGGAGTACGTTTCAGACAATTTAGAGTTGATTGGTAATTTTCGTTTCGGTAAAATTTATTTTACCGAAACGAAAGTTAAATCCGAAAAAATCACTAAGTGTGGAGGCCAAAATCGTCCCCCAAAAAACCTGTTAGGAGTACGTTTCAGGCAATTTAGAGTTGATTGGTAGTACTTTGTAGTGACTTTTTTTGGTCCCTAACATTCATCGAGCTCTGGACTTAGTACATTTTTTTTTCACCATTGGGTCACTACCGAAACGAAAGTCTGTCACTACCGAAACGAAAGTTAAATCCGAAAACATCACTAAGTTTGGAGGCCAAAATCGTCCCCCCAAAAACCTGTTAGGAGTATGTTTCAGGCAATTTAGAGTTGATTGGTAGTACTTTGTAGTGACTTTTTTTGGTCCCTAACATTCATCGAGCCCTGGATTTAGTACATTTATTTTTTCACCGAAACGAAAGTTAAATCCTACCGAAACAAAAGTTAAATCCGAAAAAATCACTAAGTGTGGAGGCCAAAATGGTCCCCCCAAAAACCTGTTAGGAGTACGTTTCAGGCAATTTAGAGTTGATTGGTAGTACTTTGTAGTGACTTTTTTTGGTCCCTAACAATCATCGAGCTCTGGACTTAGTAAAACATTTTTTTCACCGAAACGAAAGTTAAATCCTACCGAAACGAAAGTTAAATCGTCCCCCCAAAAACCTGTTAGGAGTACGTTTCAGGCAATTTAGAGTTGATTGGTAGTACTTTGTAGTGACTTTTTTGGGTCCCTAACATTCATCGAGCTCTGGACTTTTTTTTTCACCGAAACGAAAGTTAACTCACAACCCGTTGTGATGCATTGTGACCATGTAGGTATGTCATTTTCATCGGATGTTTGCCCCAGATTAGGGACGCTAGGGTTCAAGTGGTTAAATTGAAGACTGAAGGATGAATCTCTCTCTCTGACTCTCTCTCACTGACTTCCTGTGGCGGATGTATGAGGAGGACACCATGGACCGGATGGTCAGAAGAGACGCCCTGCAGAAGAATGGAAACAACAGCAGAAAAAGACAAGAAAGAAAACTCAAAACAACAGAGAAATGAAAGTGCATCAACAGACAAAACACTGTGGGTGATAATAATAAACACGCAATCAGTGAGAATGGATTGTGCACTGTAGATAAGGACACATCATTGTGTGTGTGCACGTGTGTGCGTGTGTGCGTGCGTGCGTGCGTGCGTGCGTGCGTGCGTGCGTGCGTGCGTGCGTGCGTGTGTGTGCGTGCGTGTGTGTGTGTGTGTGTGCGCGCGTGTGCGTGTGTGTGTGTGTAAGTGCATGCGTGTGCGTGTGTACACACATGCATTTTTGCATATACAGTACGTGGGTGTGCGTGTGCGTGTGCGTGTGCGTGTGTGTGTGTGTGCGTGCGTGCGTACGTGCGTGCGTGCGTGCGTGCGTGCGTGCATACATTGGGGTGGAAGGCATTTTATACGTTGTCAAATAACGACGGTGTTGCACCAAAATAGCTCACAACGCGCCCTAAGCTTGTAGAAATGTTCAAAAATGTTGAATAGAACACTGGACAGGCTGGAAAGGAGACTTTTGAAAACGATGATGTTAGCTTCCCGATTGGGCCTTATCAGTAACATATTGTCCTTCTCTGATTGGTCACATCCCAAGAGCCTGTCCACACGTCCCATATGGTGTGCTTTAAAACCCTCATATCTCTGTTCAATACATTTCTCCACGCAAATATTTTCAAATTTTTGCCCTTATTTAGTATTGCAAATCATATGAATTATGTATACATTTGATCCTCCATAATTTTGGCAATCCATTCCACAGAGAACATCCACCAAATACACCTCAACAAAAACCACAAGCCAGTCACACGGTAGTGTTGGGTTACACTCCAATCCTTAGGAGCAATCCTTAGGGTCCTTGACATGAAAAAGTTTGAGAACCACTGGTTTAATGTACACACAGCTCATAAAGCCTTCCGCATGAAAAGCTGTACCGTTTACGTCGGTTCCTTTATGCCAGATTCAAATTTCGTACGTGATTTTTTGAGCAAAGCTTAGCACATTTGTCAAGTCAGGATAAAGTAAACGTTTGACTTCCGGTTGGTGGATTTCAAAGTGAGATAACATCGGCAAGTTAAGGCAAAATTTGAATATAATTCAAAATAAAACAGACCGTTTTCTGAAGAATGCTTAGTTCTCAATGTTGCTACACTTAAAATATAACACAATTAAACAGACTAAATCGCTATTTAGATATTAGCTAATAGCGAGGTATGAAAATGTGTCAATCTCGTGCAAATAATAGCAGGCTCTCTCTCTAGGTCGTCCTCAGACGAGCCCTCCATAGAAACAATAGCGAGGCAATAGAAACTTTTCAATATGTTAAATGATGTCCTGAGAACCTCATGAAGTTATACATAGGTCTGTCTTCTTCATTTTGCTCTCAAAGTGCACTAGTGTGGGACATTTAACTTACAAATGCGAAGTGGATATCCACTGACCACAAGGCCTGACCACCCCCATCACCCCAACACAAGGACAGATTAGATAAGATTCTTGGCCAGCGAGACCATTTGCTGCATGTCACTTCCCTATACTCTCTCTCTCCATGTTTCCTGTCTGTCTCCACAGTGCCATAAAATGAGAAAAAAAGATTCATCTGGTCTCAAACTCGGCCTCGCCTCCCGTCGGTCTCGGTCTCGACTCGGTCTCGTCCCCTCCCACACTCGGCCTTGACTTGGACTCGCTTTGTGTGGCCTCGACTACAATCCTAGTATAAGCTTCAAAAAGACAAAGCAAAGAATATTTTTTTCCACGGGGGGGGGGGTCTTCTGTAATTTAGAATTTAGCTACTGCTACTCTGAAACTAAGCACTGACAAGCATAATTGCTGTCGGGCAGAAACCTCTTAAATCCATAATTTCAACTTCAAACGTAGCATCAAACGTAGCAGATCTACAAGTTTCAAACGTGGCTCGAAATGCGTCTCGAACAGCGGTGCGAAGTGTCACGTTTTGAGCTTGTAGATCGGCTACTTTTACTATTTTTGAATTTGTTTTGGACATATGAGGTTTCCACCCGACAGAGATGATATGCCCAGTGTACATGAATGGTCATGTGACATGCATGTTCAGGTGTGTAAGTGTGGACATTGATTATTTCTGAAACAGAAAACGCTTGTGTTGACAGAAGTAGTTTTCAGATTAAAAGGCTGTTGTAAAATGAGTGGGAGGGGGAAGGATTTTGCATGTGCAATCTCATGACACATACTTTAGAATCTAAAGCAGATGATTTGCTTAATGTGCAGCAATATTGTTTTCTCACTCAACAGTAAACAAACCAACATAAGTTTAGTCTATACAGGGTATCTGCACTTTTCTAAAATGACAATTTATTGACTTTTAAGACCGTTTTAATAATGTGCGAAACAACAAACTACTATAAAAAATGGTCAAACATTGGCAAAATTGTCAAATATTACCTAAGAAGGAGGCAAACATTGTGAAAAGGCAGTCTACAAGCTCAGAACGCTAGGCGTTGTGAGCTCTTCTTCTTCTTTTTTGTTCCCCCGGAAAGAGCTTCTCTAATATTGTCCAACCACGGGTGTCAAATGATTTGACTAGATAATCTGGTTTGCATTTTCACTTCCCTTCAGGTCTGTTTCAACCGCTGCTCATGCACATGACAAAGATAGAGAAAGTCAGAAAACCAAACAAAAAGAAAAGGCTTCCAAACAAAAGCATGCAAACAGACCAAACAGAACGGGGCCATAATAAACATTTTGTGAGTCATTTATGATTTCTGCGGTTTATTGTTTACTGCCAACAATGAAAGCAATTTCATTGACTGTTTGTATTACTGATCCACTGACGGTTTGTTGTGTTTTGGCAACGTTGTGAAACTAATCCACAATCCTGTTTGGCAATCAGCACATCTGAAATTTGGCTATGGTGGCGTTTCTGTGGAAAGAGAGAGTGGTAGACAGCCTGGCCAGCCAGATGGACAGACAGACAGACAGACAGACAGACAGACAGACAGACAGACAGACAGACAGACAGACAGACAGACAGACAGAAACTGAAGAAAAGAGAGAGAGAGAGAGAGAGAGAGAGAGAGAGAGAGAGAGAGAGAGAGAGAGAGAGAGAGAGAGAGAGAGAGATTGTACATGCATCGTTTTGTTTTGATTGTTTTGTTCCACTTTTGCTTTGGCAATGTAAACATATGTTTTCTCATGCCAATAAAGCTCCTTTGAATTGAAAGAGGGAAAGAGAGAGAGAGAGGTAATTTATTGTTGTTACCCGTGTTATTATAAAGCAATGCCTATACGTATGTCATTTAAGCCACGTTTTCACTACAGTGCCAGAATTGATAGATAATTAGCATAACTTGCTGGAATGGCAATAGGAGAGACCGTTTTCACATGCCCTCAATGTTATAGTACTTTATACTCACGCAAGATTTCTTTCTCTCTCTCAATCATTCATTATCACGGGACTCTGGGATTAACAGGTGGAGTTAAATAAATCATACAAGACCACTTGTGTGTGTGTCGCTGGTCAACAAATAGCTTACTCCATATTCGAATATTCCTTTGAATATTACAAATAACAGAATGTTCGGCTTTAAAAATGAAGGTACTTCGAATAAAAAAATAAAAAATCTGCCGTGAGTGTTCCCGCGAGACTCTGGGCACATATAACCTTAAACGGCAGCTGGTCTCACGAGATCACAGAGGCAGCGCGAGGCGTTGTGAGCTTGTAGATCTGCTATTTTTGACCAAAGTTCTCCTCAGAAAAGGGATACTAGGGTTCAAGTGGTTAAGGTAAAATAAAAAATCTTATCACACAAAGATTTGGCGGACCCCCTGTAGTAACTCTGAGGACCCCCTAGGGGTCCCGGACCCCCTGTTGAAGACCCCTGATTTAAACAAATAACAAATAGCTCGCTCAGCTCGACCAAGATGACTGTTAGAACACTCTCTCACCCGACGCTCTCTTTTTCTCTTCAGTCAACGTCATCACGCTATCCTCGACTCCCAGTACTTTGATTTCTAGCGTTTTCATATGAGGGACATTTGTTTTCTCGCAGTACTTTTCAGTAACATTACTAGGTAGATTGCCGCAAAACGCCAAAACTTCCGCCACACAAGAACAGTGGCCGTTTTCACATGAGGTGAATTTCAAAATGTCCTCTATACCTCCTGCACTTTGGCTATGTGAAAATGGGGCTTTGGTGACACATATAGTCAGTTGTTAATGATGTCCATGATCACAATACCAGAGGCAGCTCCACAAACCTTGTCCAACCCTTTTTTTGCTCAACAAAGGGAAGTAACTCGTTCTCATGCTATTCATCAAAAATGTGGAATGCCCTACCAAAAGGAGTAAAGGAGTGTAAAACCCTACTCTCTTTCAAAACTGCCCTAAAGATACACCTTCAGGAGGCTGCAATTGGAAAATGGCCCCTGTCTAAGTCCTAACCTACCCCCCTAGCCCCCCCTCTCTCCTTCTTCTTTTGTACATATTTCTCACTCTTCATACCAGTAACCTGAAAACTGATTGTATGACATTCTATAGTAGTGTGTGTATATCTGTCTGTCTCTTATATGTCATCATGATTTGTGTGCGTGGGGAACTCATTTGAAACAAGCTCAGTGCTTTTATGAGTCTTCCAGTTTAGTAGACCTCGTATTGTGAATGTGTACTTCCATGTACTGTTGTTCTCATGTCTTACTAAATAAAGTACATCAATCAATCAATTTATTAGAACTTGGAGAGAGAAGTTCTTCACTTAAAGCAGACGGGCAGGTCACACTTCTGTTTGTAAAGACAAAGGTGGCAATGAGACAATAGTGAGAGAGTAAAAGAAAACCTTCATTTTGATAGTTGAAGGCATCTGAGAAAGACAGAGAGAGAGAGAGAGAGAGAGAGAGAGAGAGAGAGAGAGAGAGAGAGAGAGAGAGAGAGAGAAAGAGAGAGAGAGAGAGAGAGAGAGAGAGAGAGAGAGAGGGAGAGAGACAGCACGAGAGAGAGAGAGAGATTGAGGGGGGGGGGGGGGGGGGGGGGGGTGGAGAGAAAGAGAGAGAGAATGTTGCAGCCAGCCAGGCACATGCGGCGGTGATGAAAGAGGGAAGTGGGGTTTCCGTCTCCTGACAGACAAGCCAGTTTGGTCAGAAGACATCAGGAAGTAAAAACCACTGAGAGGAGGAGAGCGAGACAGACAGAGAGAGGGGGGGGGGGGGGGGGTAGAGATAGAAAGCCAGGGAGTGAGAGGGAAAGGGAGACAGATCGACCGAAAGCAATGAGAGAGAGACACAGACACACAGAGAGTGAGAGAGAGAGAGAGACGTGCACAGGAAGGTGTGCTGGGGAGAGATATATCCTCCCATATGCTTCTAAACATCCTGCTCCCCCCTCCACCCCCCTCCTCTCCCTCTCCCTCTCCCCCCTCCCTCCTGCTCTGACTTTTCATGAATGGAGCTGCTGAGTGGAGCTCCCCTATTGGCCGAGCAACGGGCCAATCACAAGCGGAACCTCCCGTCAGCGTGTCAACGGGTCTCCTGGTATCCGGCTGCATGGCTTCTCCATTCACAAAACCCCCACCCCCACCCCCCCTCTGTGTGTGTGTGTGTGTGTGTGTGTGTGTGTGTGTGTGTGTGTGTGTGTGTGTGTGTGTGTGTGTGTGTGTGTGTGTGTGTGTGTGTGTGTGTGTGTGTGTGTGTGTGTGTGTGTGTGTGTGTGTGTGTGTGTGTGTCTGTCTCTCTCTCTCTCTCTCTCTCTCTCATATTTCTGTCAGACTGTTAAAGAACAGCAGTGTATTGTCTCCTCTGGGTACATTTTGCGGTCGACTCTGGCCAAGCGCTGGCTGCCCCCTCTCCTCTCCTCTCCTCTCCTCTTCCTTTTCTCGTTTAGGCCTCTCATCCTTCAAACTGTCATTCAGCAATAAATCCTCTGCTTTGCTTGTGGTCAGCTACGCTGAGCTGGCTGGGATGCTAACACATAGCCTAGATGGAAAGATATACACTATACCAGGGTTTCACAAACCTTTTTAGCTCGAGACTCAAACGAGAAATGTGATGTCTCCCCGGGAACCAAACTAGTGAAAATAGACAATCTACAAGCTCACAATGCGTTGTGAGCTTGTAGAGCAGCTATATTTTCACTTCTTCTTAAAAGTTACGTTTGTGGAATCTTTTATCAAGATTTTATTCATGAAATTCTTAAAATTTGTTTTTTTATGTATCAAAAATGTAATATTTTTGTTTTGTTTTTATTTTTGAAAATCTTTTGAAATAATAATAATAATAATATATTTAGAAAATAACCAAAAAAGGGGGGGACATTTACTCACAAAAATCGGTCCGTGACCCACAAATGGGTCCCGACCCATTGTTTAGGAAACAGTGCACTATATACTGCATGTTGTTTAACCACCTAAATCCTATATAGTTGACAGGGCTCTATACTAGGTCCACTAGAATTTCCCTCGACACCTAACCTCCCCGCCGAAAATGGTTAGTCTATGAGGTCACAAGGTGCCACTACGTGACGGGTTGTTGTGAGCTTGTAGATCGGCTATTTTTCGCCGAATGTTCGCCACCAGAATAGGGATGGTACGGTTCATGTGTTCTTTTCTTTTTCAGAGAGAAAGAACAGGGGGGCAGTAACACAGAGAGGAGGATGGAGAGAGGAGAGTGTGGGAGTTTGTTGATGTTAGTGTTTCCTCCATGAGAGGTGTTCCTTTCATCATGGAAACAAAGACCAAAGTATGTGTGTGTGTGTGTGTGTGTGTGTGTGTGTGTGTGTGTGTGTGTGTGTGTGTGTGTGTGTGTGTGTGTGTGTGTGTGTGTGTGTGTGTGTGTGTGTGTGTGTGTGTGTGTGTGTGTGTGTGTGTGTGTGTGTGTGAGTGTGTGAGTGCGTGCGTGCGTGCGTGCGTGTGTGCGTGCGTGCGTGCGTGTGTGTGTAGGAGCATTATAGTTGCAGGTTTTATGAAGCCCTGCAACAACCACCAAAGTTTGGAGTAAAATCTCAAACAACTCCACAATAGTGTAAAACTTGAATGTATGTGTACGTAAAGTATTTATATGGTTACGTAAATGTATTGCACATAGTTGTCTTGTTGTAACTCACTGACCAACCAGGACACACGTTCATGCTCATTGTCCAATCAGGACACACATCCATGCTCACTGACCAACCAACCAGGACACATGTACATGCTCACTGACCAATCAGGACACACGTACATGCTCACTGACCAATCAGAAAGTTGCCACTTGCAGATTTCAATCCTATTCTATGTTGTGAGTGACATCATAATTGAATAAAAACTTTAAACATAATCTATTCTTTAGAGCAAGATGAGCAAGTCCAACGGCCAGACAGGAAGAAAAGACGCAGGGCATTGTCTGGGTCAAGTAATTTGATAATTGTTTTTCTTGCTCCTCATTGTAGGCTTCCACTCAAAGTCAAATAATTTAATCATGCACATACTGTATGTGGCTACCTTTTATCCAGACAGAGCTTGGCAGTTGTATCGTGCACCTGATAATGTCTACCAGGACCGACTGAAAAGGAGTTTGATGCAGAGAGCAAAGCGACAAGGTGATGACTTGGGACTTCGCTGGAAGTCGCCGGTCGCCTGGTGGCAGAAGAGGCAGTATCATATTCGATGCAGAAGAGACTTTGAGAACCCTGTTACAAAGTCTGACGTAACATTATATGGATACACAATACAGCTGTACAATACAACTCACATTTCTTATCCTTTATTAGTCCCCCTCATTCCTGGACTCATATCAATCTTGCAGAATACATTATTTTGAAGTCAAAAGTTTCACTATTAAAAATTATACTTCTTCCCTCAGGATAAGAAATGTGAGTTGTATTGTACAGCTGTATTGTGTATCCATATAATGTTACCTCAGACTTTGTAACAGGGTTCTCAAAGTCTCTTCTGCATCGAATATGATGTACTGCCTCTTCTGCCACCAGGCGACCAGCGACTTCAAGTCCCCAGTCATCACCTCGTCGCTTTGCTCTCTGCATCAAACTCCTTTTCAGTCGGTCCTGGTAGACATTATCAGGTGCACGATACAACTGCTAAGCTCTGTCTGGATAAAAGGTAGCCACATACAGTATGTGCATGATTAAATTATTTGACTTTGAGTGGAAGCCTACAATGAGGAGCAAGAAAAACAATTATCAAAATTCATTTGAATCTTACATACAAAAGACTTACCAGGGTTTCTTTCTTTTCAATGTGCCAACATCGATACCTTCATTGCAAAGGATGCAAGTATTATGGTAGATCAAGTGTGCCAGCTAGCACTTGAACTACTTGACCCAGACAATGCCCTGCGTCTTTTCTTCCTGTCTGGCCGTTGGACTTGCTCATCTTGCTCTAAAGAATAGATTATGTTTAAAGTTTTTATTCAATTATGATGTCACTCACAACATAGAATAGGATTGAAATCTGCAAGTGGCAACTTTCATCACAATGAAAAAAAAACTTACGATATCCAGTGGATATACTGTACTTCTTGCACGACTGTATAGCTCGGTTTTGCATTCCAAATGGTATCTTAGTTTGGGGTCATCTCAGTTTTTCCAGTCCTCATGAAGTCTTCTGATTAATGCTGCATCATCCACACTCTCAGAATAAGACAAAAAATGTGCATAGCCTTTTTGGGTGACTTTTGAATATCAGTCTCAGGACCACCACAGATGAAGCACCTTAAGCCACAAGCTACAGAATCCTCTTCCATGTTGTCTACTAAAAGACAAGTGTCATGATTGTTTAACTAATGGTTGTTCAATGTAAGCAATAGGCTAGAGAAAATTGACATCTAAATTCACAGTAATCAAAAGTTTTGCCAGCAGAGAAAATAAATGCCAAAAAGTAGATAAACTACCGTACCTTAAAATCGTCCAGACATATTTGCCAGGATGCAACACTCCCGCTCCTTCCCCACATGCAGACAGTGTATCCCACTGAGCATGTGCACAGTAGGTGCACACTCTTATCAAGTGTTTAGCAATATTTTCTTATTTTATTTTTCAGAATAGAATCAATTCAACAACACCCCAATCCCCTACCATTGATTATACACGGATTATACACTAACAATAACCAATATACCAATATTAGATGTCCAGGGAGACATTATTACTCAAAAATAATGGTTGGAATGGATTCAGCACCCCTGAAAACCCCTAGTTAGACACCTCACAAGTTCATTTTAGACTTTTTTTTTTTTTTATATCTTTCACCCAAGCCCTCTGGGCTCCTTAACTTTCATTGGCTCTCCAGGATTTTCCACGAGGATTTGGGTTTGCATTAATTGAGAGGTGATTCTAGACACCTATAAGAATACATTGGTGAAGAAAGCTATTGGTAGTAAATTTTTTCACAGATGGTCCACACATATTGCTAAAATCCCCTAACTAAGTAGCAGATCTACAAGCTCAAAACGTGGTGCGAAGCAACGCTCTCTGGTAGAGCTGTTACTTTTGATTCCCAAAAAGTTACAGTTTTGGACATATGAGGTTTCCACCCGACAGAGACGATATATGCATGTGCACACAGTGTGTGGTATACGTATCTGCTGTGTGTCTGTACATTTATTTGTGCATATCTTGTGTGTGCAGTCTTATGCAGCCTATGCAAAGTGCTGTGTGTGTGTGTGTGTGTGTGTGTGTGTGTGTGTGTGTGTGTGTGTGTGTGTGTGTGTGTGTGTGTGTGTGTGTGTGTGTGTGTGTGTGTGTGTGTGTGTGTGCGTAGTGGACAGGCAGGCCAACAGGACTATACAGTGTGAATGGTTCATGGTTGGCGGTGTTATCAGGCCTGTGGACTCCGCCCTCCATCGGTTGGCTGTCCCACCTCGTTTCAGGAGAAATTCATTATCAACAATACGCTTCTGGCACTGATAACACCGCCCACACTGTATGATTAATGCAGTGTAATATTAGGACAAGCAAGACTGCACTCTTTTAACACAAGAGAGTCTGCAGAATGGCATTAATTGATTGATTGATTGATTGATTGATTGATTGGTTGGTTGGTTGATTGATTGATTGATTGATTGATTGATTGATTGATTGATTGATTGATTGATTGGTTGATTGGTTGATTGGTTGATTGGTTGATTGAATAATTGATTGACACCAGGCAGGCAGGTGCATCATATATGGCTTATTCCAGCATTAAGTCTACTAAATAACTATCTTAAACATATCAAAAGAAACAAAGTAATCCAGCTTTGAGGTATCTTGACATTTGCTCCATACATAAGGTGCATATATCTACAGTACGTGCTGACGGCTGTTATCTCCCAGCTACTGTATGTACAGTAGTGGTTTCTTAGAAACTTCATTATAACCCTATCTTGTGATCTGGTACCATGACTTGAGTTTCTGATTGATATCAGCCCATGGTCAGATACAAGATTAGTTTACCAAGTACTGCTTTGTGATACAGCGTGACATACTGCTTCCTTATATAGAGCAAGGCAAAGCCATCCTATTTATTTATATTACTTACAAATGATGAGTTGTAAAACCTTTGCCCGAGTGCACTGTGATGTATTGGCATTGGTTCTCAAACCTTTTAATTTCATGGGCCGACCTCCATAACAACTCTGACAGCGTGCAAAATGCAACGGAATGGACCCGTCGGTTCCATTTGTACACTCTCAGAGTTACAGACTTGGTAAGGGTTCATTTGGAACCCCCTTCGAGTACTTTAAAGGTTGTTTGAGGCATGCATAAAGCATCTCAATAATCAAACATTAATTGGCACGATTGTGGCTCGAACAATCCTCTTCCTGTTCTCTGAGAAACATGATTTGTTCCTGGTTCCATATGGTCGCTGTCGGGCAGAAACCTCTTATCTCCATATGTACATTTTGTGCTTTTTCATAAATGAACGCCCTAATTGATCCCACTAAAGCGTCACACAAAAGCATCAAAAGTAGCAGATCCACAAGCTCGCCACGTTTCGAGCTTGTAGATCTGCTACTTTTGCTACTTTAGAATTTGAATCCTGAAAAGCCACCCGACAGAGACGATATAGACTATAGAGCCTTTGTTATGGGCAGTGGCGGAAAGTAACTAAGTACATTTATTCAAGTACACAGTACTTGGGTACAATTGCAAATTTTGGAAGCCAACCTTAGGCAATGAGGATGGAATATGGGAAATCGGACAGATCCGTGTTGATCACATGACTATAGTGATACTGTGTACTGATTTGCATGACGTTTGGATAAAATCTGTAGGAGTAATATAAAAAAAATGGGTTTTGCACGAATCGGCCTCCTGGTGGCGCTATAACAGGCCCATGTGAAAGATTTGGGGCAGAGGTTCTGAATTGGCATCCAGGGAGTGTGTGTGCACAGTTTCGGAGCGACCGGGCCAACGGTGCCGGAGATTAGCTGGTGACAGACGGACGGACACACGGACGGACGGACAGGGGGTAAAACATACTCTCTCGCCATGCCTTCGGCCTGGCAGAGACAATAATGCACTTTTATACTCCAACGCAATTGTTTGAAAACTTAAGTTACTAGTTACTTTGCAAATTTAGATCATTATTACAAAACACAGGTTAAGGGTTAGGGGAGCCCTCTTTCTATAATTTGGCTATTCAAATATAGCAGATCTACAAGCTCACAACAATAATACAATCAGATGTGGTTGATTTGTGTTGTGAGCTTGTAGATCTGCTATTTTCAAATATTTAGTACTTTTACTTTTGATACTTTAAGTACATTTTGATGCCAATACTTTTGTACTTTTACTCAAGTAAATTTTTAATTGTAATGGAGTACTTCTACATTGCAGTATTGGTACTTTTACTCAAGTAAAGGAATTGATTACTTTTTCCACCACTGCAGTGCTGTGATCACACGCATGCACACTAATATGCAAGCACACACGCACACACACACACACACATACGTACGCACACAAGCATACGCACATGCGCGCACACACACACACACACACACACACACACACACACACACACACACACACACACACACACACACAAACACACACACACACACGCACGCACACACGTACGTACGTACACACGCACACACGCACGCGCGCGCGCACACGCACGCACGCACACACACACACACACACACACACGCACACACACACACACACACGCACATACACACACACACACGCACATACACACGCACACAGACACGCACACACACACACGCACATACACACGCACATACACACGCACACACACACGCACACACACACACGCACATACACACGCACATACACACGCACATAGTAGCATTACAGAACATGGCTACTTGTGTGATTGCAGCAGTTCATTAGCGCTGAGCGCTCTGGGTGGAGGACAAAAAAAGAGATGGAGGGAGGAAGAGGTGGGGGGGGGGCAATGGAGGACACAAAGGATGAAGGAGGAACGAGGGAAACATGGTGTGAATGGAGACGCTCTGGTGGGACGAACCCCCACATTCCTGAGAGAGAGAGAGAGAGAGATCTGCTACTTTTGCTGTTTTTGAATTTGAATCCTTAAAAGTAACAGTTTTGGACATATGAGGTTTACATCCGACAGAGACGATATATTAATTTATCTTTGTTTATAATTTACTGTATGCATATAATAGTTCCAAGAGCAAAAGCACATTTTTGGGGTTTGTAGTTGTGTTTGTAGTTAGATTTTTAATATAGGCCTGCTTTATTGCAATGTTGCAATGTTACACAGCTCTGTTTACGCATGTCTTAATTCTAGTAGGCCTATATCTTTAATTGTGCACATATTTATCATTTTATTATGCTTTTATTTCACACTTGCTTTGCTCTACATGTGCTCCCAGCACTATTTTTCCTATATGACGAGGTATATTGGGCTTAAGTGGTTAAGTCAGCGACAACCAGCATGTGAGCCATACTCATTTAAGGGTCCCGGTTCGGGGGGTTGAAAAAATGGTCACCCTAAAATAATTATAAGGAGACTATTGAGCATGTACAGTGACAAATGTGTTTGTCACGTCATGCATTGTTTTTGTTTCAGTTAATCATTCGATGAACTCCTTTCATTTCATTAATGATCATCAGACTGTTCCTTCACTGAACTCTTTCTGTAGTGACGTTAGCATTGTTGCTAGCTTGATGAAACACTTTCACTGAGGCAAGGGTTTTATTGACACCTATACTTCATTGCAAGCAGTGGAATGTGTGCACTTAAAGCTTCCTCACCATTGTAGATTTAATGATGATGATGATGATGATGAGGAGGAGGAGGAGAATAATATAACAATACGATTTGATGAAGTTACAATAGAGTAGAAAATAGAAACAGTAGCTATCTAAATGACATGTATCAACAATGGTGTGCAAATAACTTTTCATAGCTAGCTATTCAGCTATTCATGAAGCAAGAATAAAATAAAATACACAAACTTTGAGTTGTGATGCGTGTGCGACGCATGCGTGTGTGCTTTTGTGCGTGCGTGCGTGTGTGTGTGTGTGCGTGCGTGTGTGTGTGTGTGTGTGTGTGTGTGTGTGTGTGTGTGTTTTTACAAACGATAGTAAACAGTGAAACATCGCAACAACAGACCTAAGCTCTGCTATTTGTCTCAGGGTACACACACCTCAAAAAGCTGTCCCCTAAACCGCCATCCCACCCCCTCTCACCCCCTCACTGTGGACCCCTACAGTGAATGTAGAGGGGAGAGCATGGGGCAGAGGACCACCCAGCGGGGGGGGGGGGGGGGGGGGGGGGGGGTCCTTAATACTTGGTGCAGGCATCCTATTGGTCATCTATTGAAAGACAAACAGTGCGTTTTAAGGCAGCAGCCCAGGCGTCCAGGCTGAGCTCCCTTTGATACGAGACACAGTAAACTCATTAGGCTTAACCTGCTTACAGCGGAGTCCCTCAGGGCTCTACACTAGTGTATTTTCTGTTTTCACTCCACATATAAATATCTTCACTGAAAATAGTCGATCGATTTGTCGATCGACTATTTTCAGTGAAGATATTGATATATCCCATATATCGCCTCTGTCAAAACTATTACTTTTCTGGATTCAAATTCAAAAGTATCAAAAATAGCAGATCTACAAGCGCGGCTTCACGCCGCGTTTCGAGCTTGTAGATCTGCTACTTTTGATGCTTTTGTGTGACGCTGTAGTGTGTAAGTAGTAGTAAGTAGGGCGTTACTTTACGAAAAAACACAATTTAATCGACTATTTAAAGAAATTATCCTCAGTTTTTCTTTTTTTGTGGGACACCGTTGTATGAAGTAACTACTGTATAAAGTAAGTATATACAAACAGGGCTTAAGTGGTTAATCAGACTAATTGATTTAGTCCATTATAAAACATCAATTTGAATGTTATTTTTTCGATACATGCATGTATGTATATATGGACGGACGGACGGACGGACGGACGGACGGAATGGAAGGAAGGAAGGAAGAATGGATGGATGGATGCAGAGGTAGAGAGATAGATGGAGAGAGAGAGATGAGTGAAAGGATATGGAAAGGAGGGTGGTTGAGAGGTGATAGCACCTGGAGTGACGGGGGGTATTAAGAAGTTCGTTTATGCAGAAGACTTGTCCCTAAACGTCCCCTGGAGACATGCAATATGTCCCTCAGAGGGCTTACACAAGACAATAGGAGAGGAGGGCATTCTTCACATGGCAGGGTGTAATGAGCCACATTATGCAGCGGTGATTAAAAAGCCAAACGAGCAGAGCTCAGTCAGCTGGTTTATCTGATGGAAGAAGTAACAATCACATCAGTGACAGGAATGTTCTTTGTCCTCTTTAAAGCCCAGTCCACTGTCAGCCTATTCAATGTGATCTATTACTTCCCCATCTATTCTTTTTAATTGTATTTAAATGATGCCTTTGCGGACTGCGGTTCAGCAGCTTCGGCTTTCTTTCTTCCAGTGAGAATTTGAACGACCTGCGATTTGTCTTTTTTTTTTATCCCTTTCACAAACTTTAGACACACACACATCAAAGTGTTTAAAAAAACCTTTCCAACTGGCTTTTCTCATACTCAAGCCCTGTTTTCACTCAGCTGTAATGCTGGCAATGTAGTGGGTAGGTATAAAGTACATATGTTATGATGTGAGACCGTGCACTAGTGTTGTTTGGTGGCAGGCCTTTATTTGTTGTTGTCAAAATGACCGGAAGCCAAGTTGTCACTACAATACCAGTTTGGGGACCACTACAGTGTTTCAAACGGTTTCTTGTCAAGGACCTCCAAATTGATTTTTTTTTTTGCCCATTTGAAAATTTGTCGTGCCAGGGACCCCCATGAATAGACGATTTGTGTAAAATGTGTAAAATCAAAAAACATTTTTCAAAACATGTTTTGAGATTTTTTTTTGGAAAACTTCAAAAGTAGCACATGTAGATCTTTTTCATCCCTCTTGCAAAGTGCAGACACAAGCAGCAAAACAACATTGATTCCAATTCTGTTTTCCTTCAAGTGTTCGAAAAGTTTTCCAGGTGCTTTTTTTTACCACGACTGCTGCAATGTAATAATATGTCGTCTCTGTCGGGTGGAGACCTCATTTGTCCAAAACTGTTATACTTTGGAGGATTCAAAGTCAAAAATAGCTAAAATAGAAGATCTACAAGCTCAAAACTCGTCGCTTAGCGCCACGTTTCGAGCTTGTAGATCTGCTACTTTCGAGTGACGCTGTAGTATGATCAAGTAGGGCATTCATTTCCCTCAAAACACAAAAAGTCAAAAAATGGAGTTAAGGGTTTCTGCCCGACAACAACGATATAATGAATATAATGTGTAAGCATCTTGTTATTATATATCATCAGGGTTGAGAGAGTGACAGGGCCCCACGTAGGTCCTCTTCTGGCTATTATTATGACATCGTCACGGCTCAGCGACACCATAGCCACCGCAAGATGGATGTGTGGGGTTATCTGTGTCAGGAGGAGGGGCTGTGTGTGTGTGTGTGTGTGT
>NC_139962.1:59620755-59623255 GCF_963454915.1 Gymnoscopelus microlampas | reverse complement strand
ACGAGACTATCAGCGTCGTCGCTCATCGTTCTGTGATTGACAGCTTACGTTGGCCAATCAGGTGGCGAGTTCGAGTGAGCCCGAATGAAGCCGAGTGCAGCCTGAGTGACGCCGAAAAAAGACGAACGGCAGCCATTGTTGTTCTGCGAGTGCCTTCACTTCTTACTTTTGTTTTTAAAACGGTCTCAAACTTCTTTTTTGAGGCACGGAATTTACTATTAAGATATCGTTTGGATAGAATTTAGTTGTTTAACTTCATATATGTGGTCAATTAATCATGACAGAGCCTATTTAAAAATATAAATTTATCCCAATAAATTGCCTTATTGGGGAAATGTATCCCAATAAGACAACCTATTTTGGGCATGGCCGTCTCAAAAGTCCAGTCTGGAGGTGGTAAAAATGAACTGCTGATTGGCTGAAGGGGAAAAACGATCATTGGCTGAAGGGGTTGTCAGTCAACGGTATTACTCCCGCCCAACTCCAGCCCACAGCCAATATTGCAGAATGGGCGTTCATGCCAGACTCACTCCTGAAATCAAATGGAAATGAGATTTCCGGAGGGAGGGTTTACCAGGCTAGGAAGACGAGGTGTATGTATGGAATTTGAAGGTGGAACAATAAAAAAAAACGGGCAGAAGAACACATACATAATGTGTAACATATAGTCTCTGACGGGTGTAAACCACGTCCACATACATCCAAAACTGTTACTTTTCAGGATTCAAATATCTCAAAATGCGTCTCTTCGCACCGCGTTTCGACCTTGTGGATCTGCTACTTTTGTGTGCCGCTGTACTATGATCAAGTAGGGCATTCATTTACGAAAAAACACAAAAGGTTAGGAGATAAGAGGTTTCTGCCCGACAACAACGATATAACAATAGCAGCAAAAGAATAAAGCCAGTGTATACTCTATTGTGAGCAAAGATGGGTGTTACAGATCACAAAAAAAAGTCATATTTTGACCTTAAGGGGTGATTATGACCAAACGTCAAAAGGTTACGTGAAGGGGGGGGGGGGGGGGTCACAATATGACTTTTGGGGAATATATGATCTACGATTATGTGCCTATCGTGACATAACTGAGTTGGCTCAAAGCGGACTTCGCAAAACTCGGCACGGCGACTCGCTCGCTTTAACTCGCTCTGCGTTGCCTCCCGTGGCTGAAGTCTGCTTGAGACGGAACTCCTCCGCTCTTTGGACCGTTTTTTAACAGGCCATAGCTGAGTGGTTAGTGGGCCCACCTGGGGAGCTAGAGGCCCTAGTTGTCCCTGGTATGATTCCAGGCCAGGCCAGCAATGTGTCGATGTGTGTCCCTGAGCAAGACTCTTAACCCCTAAGTGCTCCCCGAGCGCCGCACAATGACTGCTCCTAGTGATTATAGGATGGGTAAATGCTGAGAACAAATTTCACGTGCATGCAAATAACACCCCAAAGAGTGGAGGCCTATATTAAATTAATTAAATATGCCTTTTGGGGAGTGAGACAGTGTTGTTGTAGTTGTCCTCGATCAGGGCTCTGATGATAGCCCTCAGGGATCAAACTCTTGATCTCTGAGGGCTCCTAGCACCCACTGCCCCTAGCACCCACTGCTGCCCCTAGCACCCACTGCCCCTAGCACCCACTGGCTGCCCCTAACACCCACTGCTCCTAGCACCCACTGCTCAGGGGAGTAAGACACATTTCACTTACATGCAAATGTACAGTGACAAGAAATACAAGACAGGACGTGACTCAATTATTATAATTATTAGGCATTGCACTTGTAAGAGGACGACAGTTTGCTAAATGCCTAAAGTGTAACATTTTATGGTAGACCTGTTAGGATTAGCATTTATTACAGACTCATCACTTCCATTTGTAAAACGTACTCCCTGCTTCTTTCTCTTTCACTGTCTGTCTGTCTCTCTTTTGTCTCTCAGCTGAAACAGTTTTTTACCTAAGCTGTGATGACCTGCTGAGCATCTCCACACGTCCAAAGCAAAGTAAAGGTAGAAAGTGGTTGCAAATGTAATTAAAGCACTGAAGCTAGACAGCTTTAATCAGTCCTACTTTAATCAGATCAGGTACCGGTGCGGTTCAGAGGCGTTAAAAAGTAAAAGAACAAGACCACTTTGGTAGAAGTTTGGGTTGTGTAGTTACCTTGCCATGATGTAACTCCAAAGGTGGACATGAAATCTAAAATAATTGCTCCATTGATTAGAAATGGATCATTCTGAATATGCTCCTCATTGACTTACATGGTACAGTGAAACAGCTCTGAAAGTCACTCTTGTTGTAGCCCGTAAACAGACAGATTCAGACAATATAGAACATCACCAAACCCAGTACTGATTGTTGTTTTTTTATAAAAATGTTAACTTCCAGTTGATTTCACTATTTTTATTAAGAAGAGAACCCGGACTGGATCCGCGGATCTGGATCTTCAAAAAGTAAAATCAACAGGAAGTTGACCTTTTTATTAAAAGTGAATATTGTCCGAATCAGGTTTTTTTTG
>NC_139962.1:59593255-59618255 GCF_963454915.1 Gymnoscopelus microlampas | reverse complement strand
GTCTGCTTTGTTTGCACTGGACTCATTTCCAGTAAAGACGGAGCTCCCTGCCAAAGGCTCAACCACAGTCTCGGCTGCTTTAATGGGACATTTCTGAACATGGGAACTGACACAGTCCACTGGTTGTTACAGCATCCACTGGGCTGATGTCAGTGACACCCAAAGACTCCATGTTAGCACGTTGTGTGTTCCTTTCTCTTAACTTTATCCACTGCATATATACATGTATGTCGGTTTGATTCCATGCGTCATGCTTTATGAAGTTAATACTCTGTATTATTCTGTTTTATTCATGCAATTACGCTTTTATGTAAACAAATATTACTAAGTTCTATGTTGTCGTTATTATTGGTATCATCATCATCATCATCATCATCATCTTCAAATAAGCTTTAATGATTTGTTCAAGGAGCTATAACACCAAGTTCTTACTTGCGCTTTTGTTTTTCTGTGGTTAGAGATATTTTTTACTGTTAACTGTATTGACCGCCAATACATTTTTTTCTCTTAATTAATGTTTATGTTGCTGAATGTTAATGTTAATGTTATTCATTCACACACACTCTCTCTCTCTCTCTCTCTCTCTCTCTCTCTCTCTCTCTCTGTCTTTCTTTCTTCATCTTCTCCACCCTGGTCGACTACTGAAGAACAACACACATAAGAGGCACAGCCCACAGCTGTCCATGGTGCAGTCAGAACAGGGCTGTGGTGTGAGTATTAGATTCATCATCATAATGAATGTGTCCGTTTAGCTGAGGCCAACATTGGCACCGTGACTGAGCGGATGTTGTCAAAACTCCCAGACCGTAAGTCATGTCTGTGTCATCAAGTCCCTTAAGCATGCTGGCTCCACACACTGAACTTACACGTTGTGAAACTACAAGCTGACTCTGGATCAGTTTACTTTGTTTACTGCAGGGGTCTTCAACAGGGGGGTCCGGGACCCCTAGAGGGTCGTCAGAGTTACTACAGAGGGGGGGGGTGCAAATTCTTTGTGTGATAGGAAATTTATTTGTATGTTTTTTTTTACAATAAGTTATTCTGAGGGGAACAATAGCGAAAAATAGCAGATCTACAAGTCGATCTACAAGCTCACAACGCCTTGCGCTGCGGTGCGTTGTGAGCTTATAGATCAGCTATTTTTGGCAAAAAGGTTTGATGTAGTGGGAAAACAGAGCAGACCAAGTACAGAGCCAAAGGTCAAGTTTACTAAGTATTGGGGGTTTAAGTGGTTAAATGTCTGAAATTAACCAAAATAGAAAACATAAATGTACCTGTTATGACCCTGGCCTAAGTTAACCAGGGAACATAGCAAAAACAAGGGAGGCGCAGTTTTCAAAATCAAAACCCAACACTGGTGATAGGGCTGTCAAACAAGTCTATGAAGCTATCTATGAAATCCATCAAAATCTGCAACACAATTGTATACACTATGTAGTGGGGGTCCCTGCTTTATATCTCTCTCAGCTAAGGGGTCCTTGGCCTGAAAAACTTTTTAAAAAAACATGGTTTACTGAGATTGTGATTCTTCCTGTATACATGTTGCTAGGCTACCCAGAGATGTTTTGGGCTTTTGGACATTGGACGGTATATAGTGTTTTAATTGTCGCCATATTCCTGCATTCCTGTTTATTTTTTATTTTCATTCATCATTGTATTATTATTATCGCACCTCTTTTAAACTAACTTTAACTACATTAACCTTGGCATCAATATTTTCGATATGTCATACGCTGCAAAATAATCAGTTTTTAATGTTAGTCCCCTCCCCCTTTTTTAAAATAGTGAAAATAGAGAAGATCTACATTTACAATCTCTCGTGAGCTTGTAGATTAATTACTCAGCATAATGTGCAGTATAGATTAGGGCTTAAGAGGTTAACCTTCACCAAATAATTCCAGTTTCAAATAAACACCTGTTTTGTGATTCATGAATGAACCTCGCAGAGTCGATGACCGATGCATTAGGAAGTGAATGAGTGATCCCGGCCCGTTCCAATGGAAAAGCATAAATCCAAGGGCATGTGGATATAGTCATTTCACAGTGACGTGAAATGGAACTGAACAGCTCTGTTGGCACAGAGGCTACCGATGGATTTAGACATGGAGGTATAATGTTAATGTGAGGATTAAAGAGGTCGAATAACTCAAGTGACTCAAGTCTTTAAGAGTGATACATAACTCTGAGTCTCAAGATCTGTGGCGCCACGACACAAATCTGCGGTCGAGGAGGAAATACGTTGTAAAATAGAAATCATTCGTTGTGTTTCTAGAATGTTTGAGCATTGCATGAGCATGAGCATGAGTCCCATGCCCTTAAGTGTTTAAGTCTAACTTCTTCATGTCAAGGACCCTCAAAATAATTTTGCTGCGGACCCCGATCTCAAAAATATTGAAGCAAAGAGGTAAAGATGTTCGCTTTTAAAAAAAATGTTTTTTAAAGATTTGCACAGATTTTTCAAAAATAGCAGATCTACAAGCTTGATCTATTCGCTTGTATATCTGCAATTTTTTAATAGCCGAAGTATAAAATATGGTTAAAGTGGTTAAAATGATTTACTAATCTAGCTGGGGATCCCCTGGTACTCATCATCTGTGACATTTTAGACTATATAGCAATATGGCACATTGGTTCTCAAAGTGGGGTCCGGGGACCCCCAAGGGTCCTTTGGGGGTCTCCAGGGGGGTTCCCAGCAAAAGTAGTTAATATGGCATAACCACTTTAACCATTCTTTTATACTTTGGCTATTCAAAAATAGCAGATCTACAAGCTCATAGCGCGCCACTTGGTGACGCGCCATGAGCTTGTAGATCTGCTATTTTTTAAGAATTGTTTTGTGCAAATCTTTTAATATATATATATATATATATATATATATACAGTATTTCTTAACTCAAATCTTTGCCCCTGGATGTCCCTCTAACCAAACATTTTGAGATGGGGGTTCGAGGCCAAATACATTTTGAGGGTCCTTGACATGAAAAAGTTTGAGCACCCCTGATATAGCAACATACATTTTTCAGAAAACTTTTAGGATTTGGAAGATTTCTTTCGAATTGGCCTCAGATCTTAATAGGTTAAAAGAATATTCCTTTTCTCTATATGACCCAGTCAGAATATCTAATGACCAACTTTGGAGCACAACCCTTTGTTTGAGAAACACGCTCCACCGCCGCTCAGAGAACGTCAGCGTTTCTCCTGACTACAATTTGTTTAGAAAATCAAACAACCAATTCTGAATGTGCAAATAAGATCTTCCTGACAGCTATACCCCACAATGCTCCACACATTATGTCTTCCCATTCATCATAACAGCGTCGGATCATGGCGTCTCGCGGTCAGAGCCTGGGGTCGGCCTCGTTCGTATAAGTTCTGAGAGAATTTCCTCTGTTTCATGACTCAAGACCAAATCACCATTGATCACCATGCAGCACATCTCACCAAAAAGCTTTATTACTTTCAGATGAAGCCTTTATGTTCAGGTGGACGTGACAGTCTCATCGTTCAGTAGAGGCAGAACGTTCATGTTTGATAGCAGGGTCTGGCCATGTGGTTACTTCATTGCTTTGTGCCTAAAGCCCACACCAAAGGTTGAGTCAAAACCTCATGGCACACCTAGTCATATCCATCCAAAATAGCATTTGTACAACTTTTTGAATATTTATGTAGATTTAAAAGCAATACTCCGGTACTTCAACTCAAGGACAAATTTGACTGAGCAACTTTCACTCGCCGTTGACTGATATAAAACCAGGAGCGTCTATACTTTGGACTCAAGAACTTTGGACCGAGAAACTGGTTGAGTACTTTGTCCACCACTAACCAGTTGCAGATGTTTGGTTCCGACTGCAGCTGGACTGCAGAGATCATGAATAGAGAGACATGTTCAAACTCCAGAGAGTAAATCGGGTGGGGGGGGGGGTAGGGGGGGCTCTGCTTTAAAAAAAAAAAAAAAAAGAAGAAGTAAGGGGTGGTGGGGGGTGCTTTTAGAAGTAAAGGGGTGAGGGGCTGGAATGGGGTGTTGGTGTTGAGAGAGGTAGAGAGCGGGGGAAGAGAGGTTGACAAAGTAGAAAGCGAGAGAGAGAGAGAGAGAGAGAGAGAGAAAGGTTGGGGACGTAAGACTTAACGATATGGGGGGGCAAAGAGGAAAGCAGAAGAAAGGGTCTCGGGGGTCTCAAAAGGGGAGAGAAAGAAGTCAAAGCCCCCTCTGACGGTAGAGGCCGAGGCTGAAAGACCGGCGAGAGAAAAGGAGAGAATAGTGGAAGGAGGAGGGAGGATTAGGGCCACAATGCTGGACAGACCCACAGAGGTCAGGAGGACGGAGAGAGGACGAGGGCCCCCGCTCACGCTGGCCCAGGGCCCCCACACACACACACACTCACACACAACCTACCCTCGGTGAATGGACACAGTTCAAGTGCAGGCGCCCTATGCCAGTGGGGCCAGCCTGCCTGCCCGCACATATGTACGTACGCGCACACACACACACACACACACACACACACACACACACGCACACACACACACGCACGCGCACGCGCACGCGCACGCACACACACACACACACACACACACACACACACACACAAACACACACACCTAGCTCTAGTCGTTGTCACTTTCATGTGGTGACACGGATTGTTCGGCGACCTTCAGAGAAACGCTCATGGCCCGACGGACTCCCTGAATAATTCCGTTCCCCCATTCACAAGACTGTGGAGCCCAGAGGATTGTGGGAGTGTTTGGGAGGGAGGGGGGGTCAGAGGTGGCGGCGAGGTGAAGAGGCCAGCGTTTGTGTTTCGGGCCACCGTGCCTTCGAACCGGCACTCTGTCCTCTGAAAATATTCCACGCTTCACTTATTTAAAACTTCACGCTTTGAATAACATGTTTTGATGTTCACGGCAAAAGGGTTGAATCCTGTGCCACACACACACACACACACACACACACACACACACACACACACACACACACACACACACACACACACACACACACACACACACGCACGCACGCACGCACATGCACACGCACGCACAAACACAGTCACACACGCACGCACACACACATTTACTTATTTAGCTATATGCATTTATTTTACCACTCAACCCCTATACTTCATTGACCGGGTCCCCAAGGGTTCTATAGGCTGGTGTTTCTCTCTACACCAAATACATTTTTGCCCCTTTGTTTTCGGAGCCCAATGTTTTTGACCCCGGGGGGGTCCCCACATTATTTTGGGGGGTCCCCAGATGATTGGCCAAATTGTCTGATATTACGTAAGAAGGAGGCAAATATTGTGAAAATAGCCGATCTACAAGCTGCGAGGCGCTGAGAGCTAGTTGGGCAATTTTCACAACATTTATCTGTGAAACCGAGTCAAACTAAATGTAATGCCTACAATTCAAGTGCTTGTCAGGGTGGGGGGTCCCCAGTTCAAATATGATTATTTTGGGGGGTCGCAGCCTGACAGGTTTGTGAACCCTTGCATTAGATAGGTAGGTATGTGTACTACTGTAAGTTGCAGTGTATGCATACTACTGTTCCGTTCATTAGATGACCTCAGTACAGGAGTGCAGCAACGCCACCCGTCTCATTACAGACAGAGTGAGAGCCTACAAGGTGAACAACAGGCTCAGGCTCCAAATAAAGTTAATCAGTCATCTATCTTTGTGGAAATGTTTTCCACTACTGTGTGGTTTCCTATAGTCATCTCTTTATCAGCTACGGTTTCAGAGCAAATCCTCTCATTTATCGGCACTCTGCTGGCACGACGCCATGCATCCTAGAACATACATGGGCAACTGGCGGCCCGGGGGCCACATGCGGCCCCCACCTTCACTTAATGCGGCCCGCAGGTTAATATCGGAATACTGATGTAATATTGATTTCGAGTCTATATTGGCAGCTTAATGACTAGTATTAAAATTCTATTGTCTTTTTTATGTCCAATGTATTTGTATTTAAGTTCAAAAAGTTAACATAAGTATAACTAAATGCATTTGAAATAAAAAAAAAAAATTACTTTTCAGGATTCTAATTACAAAATGGCAAAGAAAAAAATTGGATTCCGATTAAAAAATTGTAAAAATAGCATATCTACAAGCTCAATTTTGAGCTTAGATATGCTATTTGTGCTACTTTTGTGTGACATAGAATGGCGAAGAACGGCATTCATTTACAAAGAAAGTTAAAATACGGAGATAATAGGTTTCTGCGCAACAGTATATGCAATGTGGCCCTCTGGAGTAAGTGTGGAAATATATTGGCCCTCTCCATCATCAAAGTTGCATCACCGCTGTCCTAGAATGAAGCACTTGTAGAACTAATGAATGTCGCCGCTGTTGGGCAGAAACCTCCTATCTCCATATTTTAATTTTTTTGTGTTGTTTCGTGAATGAACGCCCTACTTGATCATACTACAGCGTCACACAAAAGCATCAAAAGTAGCAGATCTGCAAGTCAAAGTTTGGACATATGAGTATTCCACCCGACAGGGACGATGTGTTAGATCCATAGACTGTAAAAAAGAATGGACAAAGCCACTCCCCTGCTTTCTACAGAACGAAAATGAAGCCGATAGTTCAGGAACATGCATTCCTCCATCGTTAATATATACAGTTGGCCACGCCGGAACTCAAACGCTATTGGTTGAGACCAGACACGTGACCAGCGAACCGGAAAACACCCCCAAAAAGGCTATTGGTTGGGTAGCTTGTCAATCAAGAGCGGGGGCGGGGAATGAATGCTATTGGTTGTGTAGGTTGTCAATCAAATCATCCCGCCCCTCCTGGAGCATAGCCTACTTTATCGTCAATTTTAGAATAAATGGGACCATAATTTAGCAAAACGCATATCATGATGATTGAAAGGAGACTTTAAACTAGCGACTGGAAGCATATAGAATGTATGACAATTTTTATTACGGTAAGAAAATCTAGTCTAAAGTTTGTCAAAAACCCATTCACTTGCGCTAAAATAAATTCTTTCTGACACTTCAGGTCGGCGCAGGGTAAAACAGCGCCACTCTGGCCATTCATAAGCTTCCGTGTTGGCCTCATCGTAAATATCCAAGCCTTGCCCCTTGGTTAGATCTAGTCAGAGAACTGCTGACGGTCAATTTGATGAAACAGAAAAAAGAGGAAAAAAAGAAAGTATGTGCAAGTCTGGTATAAATTACAATTATATACAATATTTTAATTCATTATTTATATGAATTATTTTTAGTCCTAATGTTTAGGACTATTTAACCAAAAATAATATAATATAAATGATGTAATCCGTTTGTCACCTAAACGTGTAATGATTTTGTTTTTGTGTACACCGTTAACCTTTTAAAGTAAACATTCCATCCCTAGAAAACACACACTGACACACACACATACACACGCACGCACGGACACAT
The DNA here is from genome assembly GCF_963454915.1 of Gymnoscopelus microlampas. Taxonomy (NCBI): domain Eukaryota; kingdom Metazoa; phylum Chordata; class Actinopteri; order Myctophiformes; family Myctophidae; genus Gymnoscopelus; species Gymnoscopelus microlampas. The sequence continues at coordinate 59,610,849 of NC_139962.1, read as the reverse complement.
GCAAACGCACACACACACGCACGCGCGCACGCACACGCACATGCGTATACAGTTCACCAAGCATCTTAGCTCATCATTGGTGATAGGCATTGACAATTTAAAGAATTCTATGTAAAAAAAAACATGGAAAGAAACGCCATGCTGTAGCCCTGTTAGTATAAGACTGAAGAAATGTTTCAAACAGACATGTTAAGATGCAGGCTACAGCTCAATGTTAGCATGTTAGCAGATGGCGCTCGTCGTGGTCTCGTGCTTGTAAAGACTGTGTATCTTTGTTCATATCTTAAGCGCGTGGCGGACGTGCGCCGCCGTCGTCGTGCGGAAGCCGACTGCAGGAGGAAGTGAGGTCAGTGTCATCGTCCTTTAATACCAACTCACAAACACACTCGTATATTCCTCAACATCCCCTCCCCATTGTTCCACCCAGATGGAAAACAACAGCACACACAATGTCCTTCCTCTGACACCAGAGACCCTGAAAATGACAACAGGCGTCTGTGCATGGAGTTGTGTGTGTGTCTGTGTGTGTGTGTGTGTGCACGGGCGTGCATGTGTGTGTTTGCATGATGTGTGCAAACAGGTGCGTGCATACGCGTGTGCGTTTGCGTGTGTGTGTGCGCGTGTGTTTTCACTGGTGGTCCGCGACACCAGTTCTGAATGAAAATGAGTTTTATGATTACGTAGATTTATGTTACAAAATAATAATACTAATTTCCAAAAATAGCAGATGTACAAGCTTGCAAGATAAAGTGGTTAAAAGGATTGTGATGCTACATTAACTACTTTTGCTGGGGACCCCCTAGAACCCCCCCCCCCCCCCCCCCCCCCCCCCAAGGACCCGTGCCTGGGACCACTGGGGTTAGGGTTAGTCTGGAGCAGAGTGTGGAAACCTGAGATGGGAGATGACCTCAAGACATGGCTGTTGGTGGCTAGAATCAGTACTGCTGTACGGGGCAGAGACATGGACACTAGAATCAGTACTGCTGTACGGGGCAGAGAGTGTGCAGCCCTGGATGGCGTCTGCACAAGAATGCCACGAATGGCCCTCAGTGGTGGAAAAAGTCTCCGTTAGGAGAATGTCTCCGGTAAAATGTCTCCGGTAGGAGACTCAAAGTTGACACTTTGAGTCTCCTACCGGAGCTTAGCATCTTTCTGTGGGGGCCGCCGCCGGTCATCAAATTATTGGCTTAGGAATGCAACAAAAAAAAACTATCTCCATGAATTCAAGTCTCCATGGGGTGACTAATCGATGGGATTTTTTTTCTTTTTTGGGGTGAACTATTCCTTTAAAGTACAGAGAGTAGAAAGTACTCAGAACGTCCCATTTCACAAGTTTTCAGATGTATAAAATGTATGAAAATCTTTTGAAAATAGCAGATCTACAAGCTCACAATGCGTTGCATCGACTTTTGTCCATATTGTTCGTATCAGTTGATGGCATGTATTATTGTGTTCATTTTGGATGCTATGTTTTTTGTTTTAAGCAAAAAATATTCAAAGAGTATACATGACATTGTATTCAATTTTACAAAAAATAAAACAACTCTTACGGTTTTACATTTCCTCCCAACAACTCCCCCCACCCCTCCCCAGTCCTCCCCATCCACCCACCATAATTTTGGATGCTATGTTGATGAATTGAATACATAGGACCACAATGGAAACAAGTCCTCAGGACTTTTTTTGTGTTAACCTTTTAGCCTTAATGTCTCGTACCTCGTGCTGTTTTACATTTCTGACTAATAAAGTATTCAATCAATCAATCAATGAAAGTGGAGGGCAGCGATCCAGGAGTCCCGAGTTGGTGTCGGCTAGTCTGCCTGCACCATCACATCGCCACCCTGAGTCTGATAGCTCATGCATGCTTTCTGACACCTCTGTTCTGGGGTAGTCTACTTAACAAAACAAAAGACGTTAACTTAACAACCCATTGAAACCCATTACATGACTCCTCCACCCCCCACCCCCCACCCACCCCCGACCCCCCCAGTCTGTCCAGCATCTCAACGAGGTGCTCAATGTTGATATTAACATGTCACAAGAAACGTTTTAAGGCAGCTCTCCTCCAAACAGACTACTACAGATTACTAGACTAGCAGTCGAATGAAGTCGGGAGATCAGTCGGTTGGAAGGTGTGAAAAAAAGTTGCTGAATGCACCTGAGAGCCGACACCGAAAGACGGCTACTATGGTGCTAAAAATAGCCCATGGCTCGATGTCTTTTTCAGCAACAAGCCCGTTGCTATCTGACGGTGGCAGCTTTCGACGCTTCCTACAACTTGCGACCCGACCCGACCCGACAGTGTCCCACAGCCCATTTAACAGCATGCAGGTTTTCGGCAACAGACGCTTTCTAACACTTACCGCCGCTGACATCGGTGCGGTGGCACCTCCTCAGTAGACTCAGTCTGTCACTTCAGGCTATGGCACTCCAAGCAGATCTACTAACAGATCTATAAGCTCACAATGCTTTGTGAGGTTGATTGGCTATTTCTTATACTTCGTATGACAAAGTATAAAAGGGGCTTGCTTAGACCAGTGTTTCTCAAACGTTTTCATGTCAAGGAAGGACCCCCGAAATGATATGTATTTGGCCGCCATTTGAAAATATATATTTTTTTAAACGTAAAAAATAGCAGATATACAAGCTTGCAGCGCGGCACAAAGTGACACGTGTTGCTTCCCAAATCACAAAGTTTCTATGTTATGTGTTAATAATTAATAGGCGTACATGTTTAAAGGGTCATTTAATCTCTCTCTCTCTCTCTCTCTCTCTCTCTCTCTCTCTCTCTCTCTCTCTCTCTCTCTCTCTCTCTCTCTCTCTCTCTCTCTCTCTCCGTTCTCGTTCTTTGAGGAAGTCATATTCAGGTGGTTATTGAAGAGTTGTGTCGGTGCAGATGACCAACAGACAGACACCTGGACACCAGGACAGAACAGCATTAGCATACAATGCTATTGTCCTGTAGGAACTAAACACTCCTCTGGCCTACTGAGGTGACCATATCCTTTACACTGCACCTTGACCCTCACACACACACACACACACACACACACACACACACACACACACACACACACACACACACACACACACACACACACACACACACACACACACACACACACACACACACAGAGAGAGTGGGTGTGTCAGCATGGCTCTCAGACAATAGCCTGCAGACTATATATAACACAACTTCCTTCCTCTGCAGCACGTTACTGCTCATCAAATACACACACACGCACGCACGCGCGCGCACGCACGCACGCACGCACGCACGCACGCACGCACGCACGCACGCACGCACGCACGCACACACACACACACACACACACACACACACACACACACACACACACACACACACACACACACACACACACACACACACACGCACACGCACACACACACACATGCACACACATGCACGCGCATACATACTCCTTTGTACCTTCCCCTCAATCCCTTTCTCTTTCTTTTTTGCGGCCTGGCCCCCACCTCTACTCCCCCACACCCACCCACACCCACCCAAATAAACCCATAGCTCCACTCTCACTCCACCCTCCTCTCTCTCTGCGTTCTGTGGTGGTGGGGGGGGGGGGGGGGGGGTCTACCAGGGGGTCCACAGCAAAATTTGTTAAAATAGCGTCACAATAACTTGAACAACTTTAAGCGTATTTTATACTTTGGCTGGTCACAAAAATAGCAGATCTACAAGCTCATAGCGCGTCACTTCGTGCTATGAGCTTGTGGATCTGCTATTTTTTATACATGGGTCAGGGGGTTTGATTGATTGAATACTTTATTCAGAAAAGACATGGAAGTACAATTCACAATACAAGTTCCTCTAAACTGGATCGTTCATAAAAGCACAATGGCTTATTTAAAATGAGCACTCAAATCATGATGACATTTAAGAAAATAGACAAATATACAGTACTATGCAGAACGTCATACAATCAGCTTACATGTTACTATTAGAAATATGTACAATAGACAGTTTGAGGAGGGGGGGGGGGGGGGGGTAGGTTAAGACTTTGACAGGGGCCATTTTGGAATTGCAGCCTCCTGAAGGTGTTTCTTTAGGGCAGTTTTGAAAGTGAGTAGGGTTTTACACTCCTTTACTCCTTTAGGTAGGGCATTCCATATTTTTGTTGCATAGCATGAGAACGAGTTCAATCCCTTGTTTGTGCCAAACCTGGGTTGACCATGATCAGTGGAGCTGCCTCTGGTGTTATGATTGTGGACTTCATTACATTTTTGTAAGTAGTAAGTATTTTGACAGGTACATGGGTATCCCAATGTTGTGGTGTATCTTGTAGACCAAGCCCATTGCAAGTTGCTGTACTCTGTCCTGAGCAATCCAGGGTTGAGGACAGGGTCATTGTTGTTCTGCCATTAAGCCACCAGCGGAGATAGTCACAGAGCTAATTGATGGATTGATTGATTGATTGATTGATTGATGACTTGTTTCCATTGTGGTCCTGTGTATTCAATTCATGAAGACATATAAAGACATACAAAATACTGTGTAAAAGGGGGCGGGTGTGACGTCTATAAAGCCCGATTTGTCATTTTGTTGCTATAGTGTCATGCACCCAAAACAGCAGAGCTACAAGATTAACGCGTTGTGACGCATGGGCGTGCGACCCAAGTATAAAACTCTTCGCTTTCTCCCCCAACGTATTTCTGATCACACAAACAACCATGTTATTAGTGTGGTTGCCCTAACAGGGCAACCAGACTATAGTACTCTTCCTACTTTATTATTCTAGATAAACTTTATTTGGCACGCTACTCCTTTTTTTTCCCAATTTCGTGCTATATGTCAAAATGACTGGCTTCACCGGGAATCGTGCGCTTGTATTTTGCTAAGAGATTGTCATAGTTTAATTAATATTGATTTATTAGTGCATTACATTTCCCCATCCACTTTAATGGGAAAATGAAAAAACTCCCATTCAAGTATTTTTTTTCTCAGAAACCATAAGGGCTAGAGTTACAAGACTTAAAGGGGAGGTTCATAATTTAATGTGAAATTATTGAAAAAATAACTACACCAGTCAGCCTCATGGTGGCGCTATAACAGCTCTCTTTACATTTTGGCCTATAACTCTTGAACCGTAGGTCGTAGAATAAAACAATATTTTCCCCTGGATTCCTTGGGTTATGAGGCAACTCCCTATATAGGCCACGCCAATTTGCGTCTAGATAGATTTTCCGCTATTTTGAATTTTCTTTAAAACACACTTAGCTCCTCCTCCCACATATTTTGTCCAAATTCCTCAAGAATTGGTAGACATAATCTCTGGACCCATGCGATAAACATATCCAAACGGCATTTTGATAATCCTTACCGTTCGTCCGTAATTGGCTTCCAAAGTTAGTGGGAGGGGCCCGTTTTACAAAAAAATATCAAAAATCATGAACGAAACGTCCGGTCAATCCCAAATTTGAATCACATGCCAAGGGTGGTTTACTCAAGGAATCCCCAGAAGCATTTCCACTTTGATCCATAGGGGGCGCCACAAATGCACCTAATCTAACAGTGTGACGCAAAAACATGATTTGGGGGGGATCAATTTTTTTGACTGCTACTATTTTTGACTGCTGTACACCATCACACAAAGACGTGGGGGACCCGCTGTAGTAACTCTGAGGACCCCCTGTTGAAGACCCCTGGCCTATGTGGTACGCGCCTAGCCACCCCAATGCATCTATTTTCACAACCTGACTCGAACTTGTCATGCTGTCATTAAAAGCAGACACAGTATTTTCAACGGAAAAATACAAAGTCAGTCCTGACCTTGCAGTGGCAACAACAAAAGATCTAGATCAGTCACTCTGAATGAATAGCCTAAATAAACAACACACACACACACACACACACACACACACACACACACACACACACACACACACACACACACACACACACACACACACACACACACACGGTACATCATACAGTATACAGTACATCTTGAGTCTGTTTGTTTGTGAATTAAATGCATAGCATATGGATTATCTTTGTTTGACAACAACTGAGTGGGTTATAAAATGTTTGCATGTTCATCCTTTATGTCGCTCAGTGAAGGAAACACCTTAATTTCTGTTCGTTTGTGTGACTGTGGCCTGCTATGTCGTCAGTCCATTTTGGGTCATTTTGGGTGAAATAAATGTGTAGGTTATAATTGTGAATAGATCAAATCTACTGACAGCTGTCATGTTAAACAGCATAGCTTAACACTAGACGCTGACATGGTCCCCGCTTCTTTGAGACATTTTTGTCAGAGTACATTTGCATATTATTCATGAAATCCTAACTACCCAACTAACCTATATCCTAACTTTTAGGAGCAATGGGTGCTATTATTAATGCAGCGCCCAGGGAGCAGTTAGGGATACAGTGTCTTGCTCAGGGACACTTTGACACATAGGCCGAACCGGGGACTTTCTGATTCCCAGACGACCTCTATAGTCTCTACCCATTCAGCTACGGACACCCATCTCTAGGTCACCCATTCCATTCTTGACGGCAATATTGCAGGATCTCTGTATGAAAGGAACTTCTGTCTTCCTGTTCCACACTTCCCTCTCCTCCTTTCTTCCTTCATCCCCTCGACAACATCTTGGCCCCTCCCTCCCAGACCCCCATACCAAAAGGACTCCTGTCCATCTTTACGGCCCCAAAAGGGCTGTGTATCTTTGACATGTGAGTGACTGACACTTCGGTCAATTGACTTCATGTTTTATGAGGCCCTTCTACTGTAGGGGTCCCTGGCTATGAGGGTCCTAAATGAGGGTTGCAGTCGTCTGTCAAACACCGCTAGTTCTCTGCGTCTCTCCTACGCTGTGTGTGTGAAGTTTATTCTCCAGAGACTTGGAGGTGTTGAGGGGAACATCTCTGCAGACAGGTCCTATAGTGGCTCACTGCTAATGAAGGGCCCGGTACTCAGACAGAGAGTACTAGGGCAGGGGGTCTTCAACGTTTTAAGTATCATTCATAGTCGGACGTAAGGATACGTAACGAGCGCCGGCGCTCCTTGCGTTGTCGTTTTTTACTCCCCCTCCGTCACCTACGGCTCCTGTTTTTCCGTCCGTTCAGTCGACATTCACCGTCAGCCCGACGTACATTCACTACGTTTTGCCTGTAGTACCACTGGGCTACAATGCGAGTTTCATAGCATTGTAGCGTCACAAAACCTGTTGCCAGATTTTGTGAGAGAAATAAGTAACCAGGTCTATGAAAACAAGCCCAAAATAATCGACTAGGCCACATATGATATGAAAATAGCAGATCTACAATATATATTTGAGAATCAAACTGGTTTAAATAATAATTGGCCCAAATAAGCAACTACACTTTAGAAACAAGCCCAAATAAAACCGCAACCACCAATACAAAATTGCTTGTTTGTTTACAAGCAACTATACAGAAAAATAAGCCCAAAGTCGCTTATAATAAGCAGACATGGCAACATTGGGTACAGTACGGAGCGACCATGCATGTGTCTGTAAAGAACGGACGGAATCCCTCACCCCCTGACGCACGTTTCAGACCCATCTAGGGACTTTGAACGGGCCTTTAGGTGAGAGAGAGATGAAACATGCCCAACTGCATGTTGTATACAATTGTGTTGCAGATTAAACTTTTTCATAGATTTCATAGACTCGTTTGACAGCACTATGAGTGTAAATCAGAGCATATTAACGTTTGTTGAAGTATCTTTTCTATTAATATGTTGGATTCATGTTAATGTGTATTTTCAGACTTTTAAGCACTTAAACCGTCAATACTTAGTAAATATGACTGTCGGCTCTGCACTTGGCCTGCTCTTTTTTTCCCTCTACAGCAAAACCCTTGACCAATAATAGCAAATCTACAAGCTCAATACGCAGCGCTAATGTTCTCCTCAGAATAGGGATGCTAAGGTTCAAGTGGTTAATGCAAAAACTATTATCCTATCACACAAAGATTTGGGGGCTCACTGTAGAAACTCTGAGGACCCCCTATGGGTCCCGGACCCCCTGTTGAAGACCCCTGAGCTAGAGCATCCTATTTGATGCTCTAGCACAGTGCTTTTACTTGACTTAAATATGACTCAAGAAGAAGTGAGATTACTTGAAAACTACCAGGATATCCCCTCTACAGTCCAATGGTGCTCTCTCTGTGCGGACCATCTTTTCTTCACAAGAAAGCTTCCTGAAAGATTGACTTTGAGAGAAAATACGTTCAAAGAAAACTTCCTGTAAATTGTAACTCCTCCTGGCTGCATTAATAACTGTAGTTTACACGGTAGGCTAATTCTTGCCTTTCACAAAATCTCAAATGAAATGAACAGCATTTCATCAGTTGGTCTGAACAAACAGACACATCACGCAACACGGGGGAAATACGTTCTTTCAAGAGTTGATTACAATCGTTTGTAGAATCATCAGGATCTTGATTAATTTATTTCCATCGCAGGCTGTCTTTAACGAACAAACACTTGACATCCCTCAGCCATATTCCGTTGTTGTCGGGCAGAAACCTCTTACGTCCATATTTTATGGACGTAATTTTTTTTCGTAAATTAACGCCCTACTCGATCATACTACAGCGTCACACAAAAGCATCAAAAGTAGCAGATCCACAAGCTCGAAACGCAGCACCAAGCGACACGTTTTGAGCTTGTAGATCTGCTACTTTTGCTATTTTTGAACCTTTGATTGATTGATTGATGTGTTCTATTTAGTAAGACATGAGAACAACAGTACATGGAAGTACAAATTCACAATACAAGGTCTACTAAACTGGAAGTCTCATAAAGCACTAAGCTTGTTTAAAATGACATCCCCACGCACACAAATCATGATGACATATAAGAGACAGACAGATATACACTACTATACAGAACGTCATACAATCAGCTTACAGGTTACTGATGTGAAAAATAAAAGATATGTACAACCTTGAATCCTGAAATGTAGCAGTTTTGGACATAATGAGGTTTCCACCCGACAGAGACGATGTCAAAGACAAGAGATCACACCTGTAGAATAAACAATTTAAACACAGACGTCTCAAGTTAGTTTAATTGGTGTGAGTCATTACATTCACTCTTCCCAGGTGTGAAAGAAGGGCTGGTCAATCCAGGTGAAGTTAGTTTAACAAACTCAACAGGAGTTGTCAAGTTCAGTTAATTTAAATTTAATTACATTTAAATGAGTTACTTTCTGACCGTTGGAGTGTCATCTCATCTGTCACGTGTCAGTGTGTTATTGTCACTATGCTGTCACCTTTCAGCTACAAGCTGTTTTTGGAAGCTGAGTCAATTATGCGGTCAGTCACATTAAAATGCAATACTGTATGAGCTGCATGCATAATTTGCATAATAAACATTCAACATTTTGCACACAAACCCACATCTGCATGTAAACACACACACACACACACGTGCACACACACACACGCACGCACACGCACGCACACACGCACGAGCGCGCGCACACACACACACACACACACACACACACACACACACACACACACACACACACACACACACGTATTATTAGAGGTCTTAAGTGGTTAAAGTAAAACAAAATGCTTAATGTAAACGTGATACTTGTGTAAGCAGTTTCTCTCTCATTTAAAGAAGAATGGTAGAAAATCCTGCTACTCGTCTTTTAATCTGGAGTCATCTGTGAGCATATGGGCCCTCTGTGAGGCCCCTATGACTGAAGCCCCTATCACCATCCTATCACTATGTTATCACCGTCCTATCACAGTCCTATCACTGTCCTATCACACCCCGTCACCAGTGTGCATGTCTCAAATACTCACATCGGTGCCGGCACCAGACCAAAGCTAAACAACATCTCTCTCCTGTCACTCAGAGCTCTCTCTCTCTCTCTCTCTCTCTCTCTCTCTCTCTCTCTCTCTCTCTCTCTCTCTCTCTCTCTCTCTCTCTCTCTCTCTCTCTCTCTCTCTCTCTTCTCTCTCTCTCTCTCTCCCTCTCTCTCTCTCTCTCTCTCTCCATGGGAGAGGTCGCACAAAACAAGACCGGGAGATAAGGATGGAAGCTGTCTGAACGGAAATGGAGGGCCACACATACTGTACGACGGTGTGTGTGTGTGTGTGTGTGTGTGTGTGTGTGTGTGTGTGTGTGTGATCCTGTTGATGGCATATCTAAAATGAGGGTGTTGTGATTCATAACGTACAGTACAGTAGGTATGGTCCCAAACTTGTATCACAATGTGGTGTCTAGTGGGTCCGTACCATAGAGTTATAATATATCAGGCCGGAAGTACCTTTACTTCCGCATTTGGGCACCAAATTTGAGTGCCCAAATGTGGAAGTCTTGAGCACCGAGCAGGCTAGGGTTTCAAACGGTAGAAGCATGCGTAGTGGCGTTTTAAATGCAGAAGTATTGCATTCTCAGATTTGACCACTAGGCGACGGCCGCTTCACTGTTCTACTTAATTGCGGCTCTGGGGGCTTGATCCGTACACAGTAACACTAGCTACTATATATAAAATACTATCCGTATTTGCTATCTCTATATATATATATATATATATATATATATATATATATATATATATATATGCATATATGTCTATAATATAAACATATTTAACAATAATCATAACACATTATTGTATCAGTGTATCACAATCAGTGTATAACACTATAGTTCAGAATCAGTGGGTGAAATTTGTTTTTGTGCAAGCTCTATAATTGTTTTTCAGAAAGAAAAAGAAAAGCAAGAGGGAGAAAAAAACGTTAGTTGTAAGCACTCATAAGTAGGCCTACTAATAATGCAATTATAACACTATATATAATATTTTGCTTATTGTGGGCCAGCAATGTTTCACGGCAATCGGACGCTGCGTTCATGATTTGAGGCATTTTGTTCAAAACGGGCCATGCCTGCAAACTGGGAGTCAATCTTAGCCAATCAGGATGGAATATGAAAAATTAATCACACGACTACAGAGATAATGTGTACCAATTGGCGGGATGTTTGGACAAAATCTGTAGGAATAATATAAAAAAAAATGTTTAGCAAAAATTGGCCTCCTGGTGGCACTATATCAGGTCAATTTGGGCAGAGGTTCTGCTCTGACATCCAAGGAGTGTGTGTGCAACTGTGCCCAGTTTCACCATGACGGACACCGGCGAAAACATAGGGGATCGGCGAATGGCAACTGCAGGGCAGCGAAAGCACAAAACCCACCCTTGGTCAGTCATCTTTTTCCCTACCACAGTAATTCTCAAACGTTTTTGTGCCAAGGACCCCCAAATATATATACATATTTGGCCACGGACCCCCCCCCCCCCCCATCTGACCCCCCCCCCCCCCCCCCCCGCCAGAAGAACAGATTTGTGTTAAAAATGCAAACATTTCAAAAATAGCAGATGTATTTAGTAATGTAGGAATGTGAAGATATTTCATTTATTTTCATTGCATGTTTCTGCTCACTCATACATAAGATACGAATCAGTACAGTATATCAGTTAACATGAGTTTAATGGAAGGTTGGATAAAGAGAATGGAATATGGTTAACCGTAGGATAGGACAATCTACTTTTTTTTTATAGCTCTGGACCACTCGCATATTTCAGTTAAATAATGCCTGGGCTTCATGTAATTTGTTGCACATAGTATCGTGTAATGAATTAAATCAAGCCTTTACCAGTCCCAAACGCCTATTAATTCAAATATTGTCTTACATTTGATGGACTTACTTAAATATTATTTAAACACATGTTAATACATTTAACAAAGGTATTTTATTCATGTATTCAGATTTTCAAACATTTTCCCATGGACCACCTGCAGGCCTAATTATGCCATGGACCACTAGTAGCCTCGTGGACCATTGGTTGAGAAACAGTGGGATGTACAGACATGGGATGCATGTGTTACCAAAGCACTAAGCTTAGCCCATATCCCCGCCCAACACAACAGTGGTCCCCAGTTTGATTCCTAGTCAGGGTGGTGGTCCCTGGTTCACAATCAGTTGAAAATCCCTGCTCTACACCCAAGTTGTTATCACTGCTGTGAAGACGAGTGTTTGGACATTGTGGTATTGCTACTTTGACTTACATAAGAAATATGAGTGCTTCTTCCACCACTGTCCTATCGTCATGCACATTCATTTACAAGTTCACTATTTATCATTTAAATATACTTGTGCCTTACAAGGATAAGGATAATTGCTTTAACAGGTCCGTTCATGAAAGTCCTTACGGTCTTGTTTCCAATGAGGGCATGTGAGCAATAAGGGGTTAAGAGTCTTGATCAGGGACAAATTTCATTTCATCGACACATTTGCTGGCCTGGAATCGTACCTGGGGCAACCAGGGCCCCTGTTTTCCTAGGCGGGCTCACTAACCACTCAGCTATGGCCGCCCCTGAATATGAGCGGCCGGGATATATATACTTCATCATATGCCGAACAGCAAAAATAGAAGATATATAAACTCACAACGCACAAGCTGGTAGATCTGCTGTTTTTTTGCTATTTTTAAGCAAGGTAAGGTAAGGCAAGTCTTTGACTGTGGGTTTTGCAAGACAGTGTTGTCGTGTGTTGTCTTCCATGTATGCATATGATACTGCATTATACTTCCCCATCACTCTGTTCTGTTTCTGTCAATCCCTGCAAAATCCTGACTGTTCACTTTAATGACTCACTTTTAGTGTAGAAAACAATGCTAGCTATTTCAATGAATGCATTTCTGATCATCTGATCTGACCTCTGGCACACTTCTTCCTTGTGTGACCTTATTATTTACCGGCTTGTAATCCTCCAGCAATTATTTGTGTATCCCATATGACAACGTGCTTTGCCATTTCTAATTACAGTCTTACTCTCGTTTAACTTTGAGTGACACACCTGTTTTACTGAGACGTGCGTGCCCACACACACACACACACACACACACACACACACACACACACACACACACACACACACACACACACACACACACACACACACAGAGTGCATTGCTGGTACACGCAGTAGTTTATGGGAGTTGCGTGGGTGCAGTGTGGAATGGTGAGAACATACCAACGTGATGAGAAAGATCAGGTATAGATTGACAAAAACTTTGAAAGACGGCGTGTGTGTGTGTGTGTGTGTGTGTGTGTGTGTGTTTGTTAGGGATTTAACAAAGTAAGCCCTGCATACCAGGTCATAGGTACTGCCACACACCTCATCACACTGTCTGTCCCATTTGTTCAGGCTCAAACCCAGTCAGTCCATGTAACGCCTGATCTACACTTGGTTGTGCATCGCATCGCACACTGAAAATAGATGATCTGCAAGCTTACAATGCATCGCAGCACGATGCGTTGTAGGCTTGTAGATCTGCTATCTTCAGCGTGCGACACCAGCACGCAACCAAATACAAATCAGGCTAAGAGTTGCAGGTCCACCAGTGGTGGACAAAGCCCAGTACTGTACTTGAGTCAAAGTATCAGATCTCTTGGTCAAGTATTACTCAACTACAGGTGAGAAGTTGCTCAGTCAAAATTGTACTTGAGGCAAAGCACTGGAGTACTAGCTTTAAAAAAATACTTTAGTATTCAAAAGTGCAAATTACAAAGTGCATTTTCTTTGTAATGTCTGTCAATGCATTGCTGTATTGAAATTCAGACATTTTCAAGAAATAAAACATTTCCCCAAAAATATAAATAACTAGTTAACTAATTAACTAGTTGCAGAATGTTGGGTTATGCGCTCGGTATGCATAGTTTAAAGTTTTAGACAGTGATGTAATGTTTGTGTGTGTGTGTGTGTGTGTGTGTGTGTGTGTGTGTGTGTGTGTGCGTGTGCGTGTGCGTGTGCGCGTGTGCGTGCGTGCGTGCGTGCGTGCGTGCGTGAATGCGTGTGACAACCCGATCATTTACGACCCAAAGTGGAATCGTAGCCACCCACAACCATGAAAGTTGTTGATGCTGTTTCAGCAAAGCTATGTGTGCTAATAACGCTACATGGATTCACACATTGCACGTATCAATGTATGTGCTATGAAGAGGATATCCAAAGCGCCATCCCGGCCACTCATAAGACGCAGTGTGTGTGGACACAGGCCCTAAATGAAAGTCCTTTATCAGTTTTCAGCGTCTGTATGTTCTGCTATTGTCTCTGTGCCTGTATGTGTGTAAGCCAAGTATAGCCAGCGGCCCGCTAGAGATCCCATAACCTACATTGCCGTAACCGTGACGACAGATCCCATAGCTCCAACTCGAAATCTCCGGTGTATACACAAAAATGCTAATAAACAGCTTACATTTTGGGAAAGTTAAAAATGGGCTTCCTTGTGGTCCGCATAATTATGCCTATGGTTAATGCCTGTGTGCAAGTTCAGATCAATTGCTCAACCCACAGAGGAGAACCATGCGGAACAGATTGACTGACTGACGGACAGAGGTTTCCTTATTTATATACATAATAATAATTAACAACACGCCGTGATGGGACCCATTCTGAGCTTGTAGATGTGATATCGTTGTGATGGGCAGTACAGCCCTGTGACACCTTGTTCTGTGACTATCTGTGATGTGTGTAGCATGGGACTGTGTTACCTAGATATTTGAGTCACCCCCTTGTTTGGTTGAATGTGCATGTTCTATGAGCCCTCTCATTGGCTGTGGGACGTTCCATGCAGGACGTTTATAAAGAGAGGTGGACACTTCCTAGGTTAGTTGTTAAAGGGACTACACCATGAATTTTAACTTTTTCTTCTTTTTTGTGTGTTTTTGATTTCCCCTACCTCTATTCTATCCCCCCAAAATACCCCAGTTTGAACACTCAGGCTTTCACAGCAAATCTGGGGTTTTCTGTAAATTGGTCTCAAAACAGGCCACACTGATTTGCATCCTGACGTGACGAGCTCACTGCATGGATGGCCAAGTCTCCCCGTTCTGTGCCCGAGCTAGAGTGCCTTAATGACCATAATTGTGCATGATCAAGCGATCACAGAAGACACTGTGTGTGGTGTGTGTACTAACCTGAGTGCTGTTACAACAGTAAAGTCTGCTAAACTGAGGAATCCATCCTTGTCGTGCCTGTCATTACCCACACCTCACCACCCACACGACAAATGGTGTGAGACGCAGGATAAAGACGTCAAGGTGTGTAGAATCCAAATATACAAGTCAAGAGAGAAGAGTTTGCTTTGCAAGCCACCTGTGTACACGGACGTTCGGGCCGACAGCCGTGATCGTTAAACGTCAGTGAGTTGCACCTGCTGCATGTCCTTTGTACTCTGTGCTCTATGACATGTGTGCAAGAAAGAAACGTGGATTAATCCTTTCTGTTTAAAAGACTTGAGTGACAGCAAGAAAGTGTTCCCTAGCAGAGAAAACTACTGCAGAACTCGTGGGGAAGAGACAGACGTTGGAGTGAGTGCACTGTAAAAACTGACGTGGGAAAATGACCAAAGTAAATACACTGTAAAAAAAAATGGCAGTAGGAGTACTGTAGATAACGTAGGAAAAGCGTTGGCTACTAATTCTGATCAACCCCCAACATGGCTTCAAGTGCTATTGGATAACCATAATCAGCAAATGAAAGCAGTGCTGGGTGAACAGAGAACGAATTCTGATAGCCCCTGTATTGACACACATTACTGGAGGCAACAGCACAGGAGACCAACAGCCTCCACCAGCAACACATGCCTACAGCCCCCATCAGCATCAGCAGTCTTCGCAGGGGATGGAGCCCAGCAGTCCTGATCAACATCAGCTGTTTACAGAGGGGATGGGTGGGAGAGGTCCCAACACCTAGTAGGTTCCCTGACGGAGGCACAGAGACAGGAGGCTCACGCACACAACTACAGAGCCACTGTTGCAAGAGAGACTGAAGGGAGGAGCAGAATGCGACGGATATCCTGGGCTGACGAAGATGACATCGTCGAGGACCTGCCAGCTGTGTCACGCAGAGTGCAAACTCCCCAGTATGTTACTACAGACCAGTTTGCAGCATTGACAGGCCAAGTCTCTACGTGTACAGGCCAAGTCGCTGCATTAACCGACCAATTCAAGACTATAATGCAGAAGTTGGAGACTGCAGCTGCAGTCCAGAGATTCTCAGGCCAACGCAATGGAGCATAGACGTGACAGGCAGTCGGACCAAGGTTCCCGCTCAGGGCACCAAGGCCGTATGCGGTCTCAGTCCACGAGTCCCACACGTGGCATGACAGGCCCGTGTTTCAAGTGTGGGGAGGGAGGACATTTCCAGAGAGACTGTTCCCAGAGTCCCAGAGTCCAGCCCTTGCAGGTGGAAAAGGTGGAAAGCCTCCTGGGTTCCAAGTGTGCCACATCAAAGCCAGTGGACCAAGCCTGCAGGTTTCCTTAAGTGTGAATAACATCCCAACCCATGCAGTGGTGGACACCGGAGCTGAGACCACTATCATCTCTGATGACCTGTACAAGCTGCTAGGAGACCAGATTGACCTACCGGAGACTCACCTCGACAATGCTGGAGTCAGACTGGTATGACAGCCAGACGTGGATTGAAGGTCACGTTCAAGATTGCATCCTAAACGATTGAGTGGGAGGTCCACGTAGCTCCTATACGTGACTCTGTTCTACTGGGCCTGGATCTGATGATGGCTGAGGGTGTAGTGATCTATACCCATGGCCAGGTTTCCATCTGCGATGAGCTAGAGCCATCCAGAATAGTGGAAGGTGATGTATTGGATTACTGCACCGCAGGGGCGATCCTGGATGAAGACACCACCCTACCCCTAGCATCCTGTTCACCCAGTCCCGGGGTCTCTGCTTGGTGTCCCTCAACCTCGCCTGCACCTGGGGGTCAACCTCCCGGTCCCCGGCCTTCTAGGCAGCCTCCTGAATGGTCCAGCCAACATCAGCGTCCTCCAGAGAGGTCCCGCCCGCATCAGAGAGGTTCTGTTGCTGTCGCTGGCCTCCAGATCATCCTCCGGGGAAGCACCACGGACGTTCTCCAGGTCCCGTCAACGTCGCCAGCAACGAGATCACCCTCCCGGGTGGTCCCGCTGGCACCGGTCTCCTGGGAGGTTCCACCTGTCTGGCCATCCTCCTGCCCGTCCTCCAGAGCAGTCCTGTCCTCCTAGTCGTTCACCTACTCATCCTTCGGACCTGCACTACGACAAGAAGGAAGCAAAGGCGCTTCAGACTCGTCAACATTAGTACGACAAGAACGAAGCAAAGGCGCTTCAGACTCGTCAACGTTAGTACGACAAGAACGAAGCAAAGGCGCTTCAGACTCGTCAACGTTAGTACGACAAGAACGAAGCAAAGGCGCGTCAGACTCGTCAACGTTAGTACGACAAGAACGAAGCAAAGGCGCTTCAGACTCGTCAACGTTAGTACGACAAGAACGAAGCAAAGGCGCTTCAGACTTGTCAACGTTAGTACGACAAGAACGAAGCAAAGGCGCTTCAGACTCGTCAACGTTAAAGAACGAAGCAAAGGCGCTTCAGACTCGTCATTGGAGGGAAGACAAGAGCCGGCAAGAACACACCTTGGCCGTGAGGTTCACGAACCAGAGTGGTATAACCTTCTAGTTGTAGATTAGTGGCCAATCCGTGTGTCGAATGTCAGTTGTGT
>NC_139962.1:59538255-59588255 GCF_963454915.1 Gymnoscopelus microlampas | reverse complement strand
TGTGTGTGTGTCAGGGGGATTTCAGGGGGGGGCGCCATGCCAATGTTCCAGGTCGGGTGCCCCCCCCCCCCCCCCCCCCCCCCAGCTCCCCCTCCTAGAGCTCAGGAACACAAAGGACCCAGGAAGTCGGGGATGAATATCTGTCCTGAGCGGCATGCCGAGGCGCAAGCCACAAGCACCGCCATCAATCACCCATACAGCCCCCTTTACAGCCTGCTGACTGACTGACTGACTGTCTGTCTGTCTGTCTGTTGGACTGACTGACTGACTGACTGTTTTTTCTGAACTACTGGACAAAATAACCGTCTTACTGCCTACTACATATCTGGTCTTAGAGTTTTTATTCTCCATCTGCCTTTCTGTCCACTCATCCTCTGTCTGTCTGTCTGTCTGTCTGTCTGTCTGTCTGTCTGTCTCTCTCTGTCTCTCTCTGTGTGTCTCTCTCTCTCTCTCTCTCTCTCTCTCTCTCTCTCTCTCTCTCTCTCTCTCTCTCTCTCTCTCTCTCTCTCTCTCTCTCTCTCTCTCTCTCTCTCTCTCTCTCTCTCTCTCTCTCTCTCTCTCTCTCTCTCTCTCTCTCTCTCTCTCTCTCTCTCTCTCTCTCTCTCTCTCTCTCCCCTGTACACCCATCTGTACACCCATCTGTATGTCTGTTTTGTTATGTCCGTCAGTCGTGTGTGTGTGTGTGTGTGTGTGTGTGTGTGTTGTGTGTGTGTGTGTGTGTGTGTGTGTGGAGGGTCTTGCACTGTGGTGGTCTCTCTTTGTCCTCCACGAGGCTGCTGAACCTCAGACAGCCTCATGCTACAGTATACCAACAACATGCAAAAAACCCTTCTCACCTGAAATAGAAGAATATCACAAAGTTTATTTGTCTAGTATGTTCTGTTGTCTAGTATGTTCTGTTGTCTATAGTGTCAGGAATTATAGTTTTTTTAAAGAAGGCCATGGCCTACAAAATGTAGACAATAATATAATAATACACTTATTAAAACAACATGGACGACATGAATGCACCAATATGCAAAATAAACCAAATATATGTTACATAACTGAACTGTATTTGTGTCAACAGAGATCAACAGGTCAGCAAGGAAGCCAATGATCCTGTGATCTGGATAGATAAGTGATATCGACTGATTAATTTGTTTTAGATTCCATGCAGTGAACTAAGAGAAACCACTTACTGTAGTTCTAATACGCGTTTTAATCAGAAACTATGAAAGCACAGTGTGTGTAATGACTAATTCATTATCATTATTATCCTTTTTATTATTTTTATTATTTTATTTTTTAAGAAATATATTTGCAAATGATCACTAAACATCTTTTAATATACTTATTTGATAGAACAATGAAAAATAAACAATTATTGGCTGCTTTCAGAGGCCTGCACCTTGCATCTTGTCCTCCATTTTGATCAGGTGTTCACAGTTTGACTAGAACACCACATTCAGTCATTGCCATAACAATGTGATGGTCAGCATTGATGAACAAATTCAGGATACAGGAAACCACAGTCCAGAACCTATATTGACACATGACATACATGACAATTATTGTCTGATCAAAATGCCAAATTATAATGGAACTGCCATTCTCCAAAACAAAGCAGTATTTGCTTTCTTATTAACTTTATCCTCATTATGGCCCAGAGTTGAGGTTGTTCCCTATCAACTTGTGATGGCCCAAGCCATACGCTAACAGGACATACTAATGGAAAAAAAGGCAGCAGGAAACATCCTGAGAGGTGGGCCTGGCTCCCGGTCTAGGTGGGGAGTGTGATCAGTGATCAATTTCCGTCCCAACCACAGTCTAAAATCCAGCCAAACCACTACAAACTAGCTCAAAACTAATTACTGCCATAAGCAGTATGGCTTTTGCAACCACAGGCCACAAGTAAAGTAGGACAACTCGAAACCTCTGAAACAATTGCAATGTGCATAGTTTCCACAGTAGCCATCAAAAAAGGTCATACGATAGCCAACATAAAGGTCATACTCTAGTATGAAGGTCATGCAGAAACGTCATAATAGCATGTCGAAAGCCATTAAAAAAGGTGTGTGTGTGCGCGTGTGTGTGTGTGTGTGTGTGTGTGTGTGTGTGTGCGCGCGCGCATGCGTCACGCATTCACACAGACACACACAGACACACACACGCCGCACGCATGCATGATGCGTGCGTGTACATCATTTGGAAAACCTGTACATTTAGAAACACACCAATAACATATTTGTAACGATCAACAAATCTTACATTGCATTTTCTTCAGTTGAATTTTTTTTCCATTTTTGTTTTCCTGGCCTGGATCCAATTATTATCATTATTATTATCTTTATCATTATCATTATCATTATTCGCAAGAGTGCCTCCTGGTCGATTTATTAAATTGTAAGGGTTTTCACTGACTTTATGCCAATTTACACTCCCACTTGTAACCCTTGTAGATCGGCTATTTTCAAATAAACAACACATTCTGAATCAGGCTTCAGTGTCAGAGTGTTCAGAGACTCCAGACTGAGACATACCTTTAGAAATCAGATTTGATCAGATTTCAAACCACCTAGGAATGTGCTTCAGATCTGATTAGCAAAAGCCTTCTCCCCCAGATCCATTCCCAGTCCTGCTGATCAGGTGCAATTAAACTCCATTTTTCATAAATCAGTGCTATTGAACACCCTTTACGTCTGTGTGTTGGTTAAAAAAATATTGAACCAATGGAAAGTATTAAAAAGCGCTTCTGACAAAACAAGCTAACTCTATTGGATCCTCAAACTGTCTGCTAAACCAGCTATCTCCACCGAAGGGGGGGTGGAGTTAGCTGGTTTTGCTGACTCAAGGCTCCACCCCCTTTTGACCTCCAACCTCATTGTGAGCTTGGAGGTCCATTCAGCTGTTCTTATCAATGATGAACAAAACATCCTAACTCCACTTTCTGTTTCGTTTTTTCATTTACTGAAAAATTTACATTTTGGAGAAATATTCTGGTAGTAATCATTGCAGAGTGTTTGTTTAGTGATAGGGGGTTCCCTGTCTCTCCAGTTCTTTAGTAAACAGAAAATGCATTTTGAGGTCGTAAAATAAAAGTAAGTAGCCTTGGGAACCAACGGCAACGGATGTGCCCCATAGGTCAGGAGCCTATCTCCTGTTTCCGTAGCTTGAGGCGGCTTCATGTACAGGTACACCCTCTGGATATGATGCTAGTATGTCACATGGATTTACCCCCATCCAACCCTGATGCTGCTTGAGCCAAGCAGGGAGGCAATGGGTACCACGTTTAGGTCACAACTTACTATAGGGAGCAAATTCATACACGTAGTTAACGCTTAATACATTATTAACTCATTACATGAATTCACCATTAATTGAATTATTAATTCCTGTTAATTAATGATTAAAGTCACTATGACTTAACCCAAGTTAATATATCATTAGTTAAGTAGATCAGCTTTTTTTTGGTGGCTTCCACGCCCAGCATGAGTGCTCATAAGTAGGTAGGAATAGCATTGCTGTGTGTTAGGCGGGGGGTCTCCCAAGTTGGACTGGCACACTGAGACACCCCCAGTGGGCCATGGTTTTCATCATTAGTTAATCGTTTGGACCAAGCCAGTGCAAGACAGCTCCCCTCAAATCCTCCACAGGAGAGACACTCACAGACGAGGGCCAGCAGATGGAGAGATGGGTGGAACAATACTCCGACCTCTACTCCAGACAAACAATCGTGTCTCCCTCTGTCCTTGATACCATCACAGCCTACCAACTATGGAGGAACTAGACGCAGAACCAACCCTAGAGGAGCTCAGCAAGGCCGTAGACAGCTTGGCCACAGGTAAGGCTCCAGGCAGCGACGGAATCCCCCCGGACCTGATAAAGTGCTGCAAGACCACCCTACTGCCTACACTGTATGAGGTCATGTGTCAGTGCTGGCAAGAAGGAGGTGTACCACAGGATTTGAGAGATGCAAAGATCATCAGACTATATAAGAACACAGGTGAGCGAAGTGACTGCAACAACTACAGAGGCATTTCCCTCCACAGGATTGTTGGCAAAGTCTACGCCCGAATCATCGTTGTCTCGCCTACAGAAGCTGGCCAAACGTATCTATCCAGAGTCACAGTGAGGTTTCTGAGCTGGAAGGTCAACGGCAGACATGATCTTCTCCCTTCGCCAACTTCAGGGGAATTGCGGAGAACAGCAAATGTCCCTGTTTATCGCTTTCATTGACCTAACTAAGGCTTTCGATCAGCAGGGAAGGACTTTTCCAGATTCTTCCAAAGATAGGATGCCCACCAAAACTGCACAGCCTGATCAAATCCTTCCACAACAACATGAAGGGGTCAGTGCAGTTAAACGGTAGCTCCTCCGAGCCCTTTGGCATACACAGCGGTGTCAAGCAAGGCTGCATCCTTGCTCCCACACTCTTTGGCATCCTCTTCGCTCGGCTACCGAAGCATGCCTTTGGTGCTGCAACAGAGGGTATCTACATCCACACTAGATCAGATGGCAGCCTTTTCAATCTCACCAGACTCAGAGGAAAGACCAAAGTTCGCACAGCTCTAATCAGAGACATGCTGTTTGCAGATGACGCAGCTATTGTGACCCACACTCAGCACGAGCTTCAGAAGCTGATAGACCACTTTTCCCAGGCCTGCAAATGCTTTGGACTGACCATCAGCCTGAAAAAGACAAATGTTCTAGGACAAAACACTGAGGCCCCACCAGTCATTTCCATCGACAACTACGAACTGGATGCTGTCCATCAGTTCACCTACCTCGGATCAACTATCAGTGATAACCTCACCTTAGACATTGAAATTGACAAGAGTCTGTAAGAGAGACGTGAAGGCCCTTGACATTGACATGAAATCCTGGGAAGCTCTTGCATCTGACCGCACAAGGTGGAGAAGCACCATACACCAACACCTAAGACAGGTGGAAAAAAAATGCCAGACACAGCGGAAGACAAGAGGGCCCGAAGAAAAGAGCACAACAACGCAGACAGACCAACAACCACATACATGCGATCTTTGTGACCGAGACTGCCACTCCCGCATAGGGCTCTGCAGTCATAAGAGACGCTGCTCCAGACCAGACCCGTAGGATGTGTGAACCATGGTCAACCTTGACCGACGGAGGCCTATGGAATGTGGGGATGATTCTTTATTGAGTTCATAGACTGTAAAATAAAATATGCACGAAGGAAAGGTGGCCCATTGGTTTCTACAGACCCGTTATCAAATTCAAATCCACCATCTTGGAACTTCCGGTCCTGAAAAGCAACCGGAAACGACTGCTATTGGCTGCAACCGCAGCGAGGGCGGGTCTTCACTCGGTAGATTCAGTAGAAGCCCTAGAAGCATACCCTACTTTATCATTCATGTTTAAATGAATGGGACCATAATTTACTTAATCTCTCAAGAACAGATTCCAACACAGTGCAGAATCTGTCCTGAAGGTTTGTCAGAACATGTACACACTGTGTGGGAGTGGGTGTGCCTTCAGATCAGGAAGCAGGCCGCGCTTTACCCAATCAAATGTAGTGGGCGGGATTCACATGTCCGTCGATCCTTCCCTACTGGAAACTAAAACCACGGAAAGATATTCACATTTGAACTTACTCTTTCATCATAGAAACAAGTGGGCTTATAACCAAAACGATCCATGTTCTCTGGGAGAAGTGGTGTTAGTGTTCCATGTAGAAATATTGTTAGTGGGAATGAAAACGTAGTCGCACCACCTGGAAGTGGAGCGGTGAAGGCAGACTTAAACCCCGGTTTCATTGCGCACTGGTGCTACGTCGGCATTGTCCCAGAGTATAACTGAGGAGGAACGAACAGCAGAGGTCGCTGTTTTTCCTTTTCAGTTGTCTCTGGGTTCCGAGATTGTAATTTACTAAACGCATATCATGATGATTGAAAAAAAGAAAATCCTAAGGTAACAAAATCAAGTGTAAAGCGACATCTGCTGGGCCACTAATGGAAATGCAGGGAATTCTGTTCTGTGTGAGCGTCAATTTCAAGAGCTCACCCTTGCCGCCTGATAGAGTCACAGCAATAATCGCCTTCCTTCCTACCTTCACGCATACGTCCAGACACTTCTGCTTCCTGAACACTAGAGGGAACCTTTTCTCACTTTTACCTCCAGCGTTTGGCTAGAAATGAGTGAAAATGAAATGTCCTTACTGACATCCTACTATATCAAGCTAATAAATGAACAAAACTATGTCCGTCCTTCCGTCCATCTGTAAGTAAAATTGTCAGGTGGAAACCTCATATGTCCAAAACTGTTACTTTTCAGGATTCAAATTCAAAAGTAGCAAAAGTAGCAGATCTACTTCGCGCCGCATTTCGAGCTTGTAGATCTGCTACTTTTGATGCTTTTGTGTGACGCTGTAGTATGATCAAGTAGGGCATTCCTTTAGGAAAAAACACAAAAGGTTAAAATATTAAGATACAAGGTTTCTGCTCGACAGCAACGCAATGTGTTTACCTAAATTGTCAAAGGAACCACTTCACTTTGGCAGACTGCGTGGGAAACAGGAATGAACAAGGTCACAGTAAAAAAAAAAAAAAAAAAAGAAGGAATAAAGCACTGACACCTTGGTCCAGCTGGACCGGAAGCAAGATCCATAAAGCGGTTAAATCATATCTGAAGTCATAAACACATTCCTCCCACTCAGCATGTGACCCCTCCAGTCATAATAATCATATTCATCATACGGTATCGCTGCTTTATGATCCCACACCTCTTCTGTAGTTCTACGCCTCGTCTCACTAATTACCTCTCAGGACCCATCTGTGTCGGAGATAAAGGTTGAATGATTGACACATCAAAGAGGCTGTCAGCTGTGTCGGGAGATATCTGAACACAGGTGAGTTTTAAATGTCTGTGTGTGTGTGTGTGTGTGTGTGTGTGTGTGTGTGTGTGTGTGTGTGTGTGTGTGTGTGTGTGTGTGTGTGTGTGTGTGTGTGTGTGTGTGTGTGTGTGTGTGTGTGTGTGTGTGTGTGTGTGTGTGTGTGTGTCGGGTGGGGGTGAGAAGGTTTCTATATTATGTGAGGCTATTGCTTAATATTTGCTTAATATGTGTGTCTGTCTCTCACACTCAGTATTATGAATGTGTGAAGGTCTTTATTTGCAGACTTATGGGTCCATAGAAAACATACTACATTTTTTCTTATACTGTTGTGTTTTTAATGCACCAAGTCATATCCCTTGTACTGTATGTGAACATAGGCTAGTAAACAGGTTGTGATACTGGGGTGTAATTTCCCATTTATTTTCTGCTTCTTCTTTTTTTTTAGATTACTGTTTTGGCTTTTATGCCTGTATTGATAGAATAGCAGTTTGACAGGAAATGGGAGAGAGATGGGGAGTGACATGCAGCAAAGGAACCCACGACGCGCTGTCTGCTTTTAAATGCATACCTGCTGACTGTACCTTAAATATATATGTCCTCACACGTCTTTATGTCTTTGATTCAGTCCGAATGTCTGTCTCTCTCTCTCTCTCTCTCTCTCTCTCTCTCTCTCTCTCTCTCTCTCTCTCTCTCTCTCTCTCTCTCTCTCTCTCTCTCTCTCTCTCTCTCTCTCTCTCTCTCTCTCTCTCTCTCTCTCTCTCTCTCTCTCTCTCTCTCTCTCTCTCTCTCTCTCTCTCCCCTCATACTTATTATAAACCCCTCCCCCATTGTGGCTTCACAGTGTAGCCTCTCCCAGTTGGTGGTGGTTCTTATCAGATAGATGACAGACACACACACACACACACACACACACACACACACACACACACACACACACACACACACACACACACACACACACACACACACACACACACACACACACACACACACACACACGGGCGCGCGCGCGCGCGTGTTTGTGTGTGTGTGTGTGTGTGTGTGTGTGTGTGTGTGTGTGTGTGTGTGTGTGTGTGTGTGTGTGTGTGTGTGTGTGTGTGTGTGTGTGTGTGTGTGTGTGTGTGTGCGTGCGTGCGTGCGTGCGTGCGTGCGTGCGTGCGTGCGTGCGTGCGTGCGTGCGTGCGTGCGTGTGTGCGTGCCATCGTGATAACAGTGTGCCTGGTAGGCGTTCCAGCAGGCATGCAGTTCAGGCAGCCTCCTGGGTGGCACACGGTGCCTCCTACATGAAGCCAGGCAGTGGAGCGGGGCATCCATCACTCCAGCAGGGCCGGTGGGCACATGCATGGTGACAGACTGGCACAACAACACAGACAAACCTGTACACCTCTGTGCACACAGCTTAGCCCTGTACTATAGTTATATGTTATTGCTTATTATGGTATTGTTTGGACCGTCTTTGTATATTGTAGGTTGGCTATTCTTAGATGCCTATTTTAGATGTTTTTGTCTCCGCCAGGAGACTATGTTTTCGTTCTTGTCCTTTTCGTTCTTGTCCTTCCGTGTGTCCACCAAGCTAACATTGGTCAAGCTTCACGTGACACGTGACAATATGTTGAAAGGGTGTGCTTTGATTGGCTAGCGAGACGCATGATGAAATAGAGACCTATAAATATGTGTGTCACTTCAAAAGATCATTTATATCTTTTGAAGTGAGGTAAGACAGGATTAATCAGGAACAGTACTGGCGGAGACCTGTGCTCCGAGGAGCACATTTTCTAGTTCTAGTATAATGTTTTTTGTATTGATGTCTCCTTTTTGGGGCGGTGTAACCGCACCCTATAAGTGAGGTTTGGACACTGACCAATCCTGCACCGTGATTGGCCAATAGTCTACAACGCAGTCTACAACGCTAACCCTTCCACAGTCAATGCAAATCTATACTTTTTCAAAGTCAGCCAATCATATTACAGCTAGTGTCATCACCACTAGCTGTAATGTGATTGGCTGACTTTGCAAATTCAGGACTGTGATTGGCTAACGAAACACGTGACACATGTGCAGCCCTATGAATAGCAGTATGGACTTAAAAACATTTTAATCACTTCCATCACTGTGATGACCACTGTGACCACACCGCCCACTTCACACTGGGTGTGATTTTTAGCGCCACTAGCCGATCCTGCTCTATACCTGACTTTGTCCGTGTGCGTACGTCAACGTTCTGATTGGTCAGGTGCGTCAACAAAGTGATTGGTCAAGCTTCACGTGACACATGGCTATAAACACATTATAAACACATATCGATGACAAAATGTATCAAAGGCGCCGCTACCTTCACACAGAGTGTGATTTTTATTGTCTGCTTTTGATTATGAGAGCTGCTGTAACACCTTAAAGGACGACTTCACCACTTTTCAACCTATCTTTATATAATAGGTCCTCACTAATGCTCATGATAAAATGATACAATTTTTTTCTACTTGGTCTCTGTCTCATAGGAGGGCTGTGGACAGTCCAGAAACCCATCTACCAGTGACATCATCGTTAGGCAGGATTTTTTTTTCAAAAAAGATTACACATTTTTTATTCAGATTTTTGGCGAGAACAATGGGATCTATTATTGCATTGCAACTTTCCAGGAATACAAAGCCTGCTGTTTCTATTAGCTTGGCTTCCCCATCGATGATGTCACTGGTAGACGGGTTTCTGAACTGTCTACAGCCCTCCTTTGAGACAAAGAGGACCTACCTGTATTATATGAAGATATGTTGAAAAGTGGTGAAGTCGTCCTTTAAGTACCTACCTGCCTGCCTGCCTGTCTGTCTGTCTGTCTACCCACCTACCCACCTACCTACCTGCCTACTGTACCTACCTGTCTGCCTGCCTGCCTACATACATACCTACATACTGTACCTACACACCTACCTCCCTCCCTCCCTGCCTGCCTGCCTGCCTGCCTGCCTGCATGCCTGCATGCCTGCCAGCCTGCCTGCCTGTCTGTCTGTCTGTCTGTCTGCAGTAACTAGCACGTGACTCAGACTTGTTCTTGGCTCTTCCTCATGGACCGACTTGAGGATTTACCAGTGTCAGTCTACCTTATGTGGATGATGCGGTCGACACTCGCTACAAATGAAACCATTTGTACACGCTCAGAGTTACAAATGGATACATTAACACTGCCTTTGTCTGTTACTTTATCCAAATCAACTCTTCCCATGAGCATTCTAACGCTTTCAAAAGCCATATACGCTGTAGGGGCTTTCTGCTTTCATTAAGATTAGAACTAGCAAGTGTAGGTTTATATTGGTAAATTGTGTTTCCCAGTAATATGAAACAGACATGAGAGGACAGATGACGTTCATTAGACCCAGTGGGACCAGAGCCTAAATGACAGGAGTTGCATGTCAGACTCCAAAACAACATGAGCTTAATGAAGGAAGCTTGGTGTTTGTGTGTGTTTGTGTGTGTTTGTCTGTGTGTGTTTGAGTGTTTGTGTGTGTTTGTGTGTGTTTGTGTGTTCTCTACCTTGCTGTAGGTCTGAGTGTAAATCAGCATAATTGAAAGGTCCCTTCGGTGTGTCATCATCAAGGCTCTCCCTACAGTAAAGTACAGTACACGGACACACCCCTCCCTGTCCTAATATGACTGGAATGTCAACAGTCATTTTTGCATACAGCCTCCTCAAGTTCCTTCAAGTCTTCTCTCTCTCTCTCTCTCTCTCTCTCTCTCTCTCTCTCTCTCTCTCTGGTGTTAATGCAGCCAACACATCAAGACACTCAGGTATTGCAACTGAAGTGAATGAAACATCTTGTTGTACCTAGAAAATGTATCAAGTGATAACAGACAGACAGACAGACAGACAGACAGACAGACAGACAGACAGAACGACAGACAGAAAGACAGACAGCATGGCAGTAATTAAGGATGAAATAAATAAATGCATTTACATTACATGTGCACCTTTATCCAAAGTGAATTCACATTCACCCACACATCCACACACCGACGGCTGAGAAAGCCATGTAAGACACCAACCTGCTCTTGGTAAAGGACACTTTGACAATAATGCTGGCGGGGTTGGGGGGTTTCTTTCATAAAATATGAAAGAAAATACTCAAGTAATGTACAAATACCTCAAAATTGTACTTAAGTACAGTACTTGAGTACATGTACTTAGTTACATTCCACCATTGTAGTGCACAGGCTTAGATTTTGATGTTAAGGAAATAGGAAGTAGATATGTCAGTGTGTTCTGTGCACGGGTCATTGGCATGGAAGCGTCTTTGTGAGAAGAGTATTAGAGGCAGGCTGACAAGGTGAAGTGTTTACATGTTCGCATGAATGAAAGGTTTTTGCTTTTGTTTTGAGTACCCCGCTGATAAGAGCATAAGCTCTTATGATGTGTTTGAAGTGGATGAAGATGGATAAGATGGAAGATGGACAAAATCCACTCAAAACTAAAACATACAAGCTATTCGATGCATATGGTGAATTCTTTCTTTGGTGTAAATGGACAACATCCACTCAAGACTCAGAAATAGTTACAAATGGATGGTTTGTGATGGATGAACTTCACTCAAAACTCATCTGTTGTGTTCTGTTATGTTGATGTGCCTCTCCATGGAGCACGACCGTGGATTCCTACTACATTACACTATACCACTACACTATACTGTATATTATCTTAACATTCTTATATACTCTTATATAAAGGAAGAAATAATTTTTGTCTGGTTTTAGTCGACTAAATATCATAAGATTATAGTCGACTAAATCTACAGTTGATTTAGTCGACTAAAATGTATTTTATTTGCCTTGATGGCACCGTATAATGGCTGATTTTACACTTGGTTGCATGCTGAAAATAGCCGATCTACAAGCTCACAACGTGCGTGCGTGCGTGCGTGCGTGCGTGCGTGCGTGGGTGCGTGCGAGAGAGAGAGAGAGAGAGAGAGAGAGAGAGAGAGAAAGAAAGAAAGAAAGAAAATAGCCGATCTACAAGCTCACAACGCGTCGCGCTGCGACGCGTTGTGAGTTTGTAGATCGGCTATTTTCAGAGTGCAACACGAGTGCAACCAAACATAAAATTACTTGTCTTTTAGTTCTACTGGATCTCTTCCCTCACTAACATTTTAGTCTAGTTTTTATTTGTTGACGAAATTGTCAATATATTTAGTCTTAGTTTTAGTCATCATAGCTTATTTTTTATTTCGGTTTTATTCAGTTTCCGTCAGTGAAAAAAGGTAGTCGACAATCATTTTTCGTCATAGTTTTAGTCGACGAAATCAACACTTTACAGCAGTGGTTTTCAACCCTCAGAGGTCCCCAACGGAGAAAAAAAACATATTTTCAGATGGGGTTCCGTGGCCAAATTCATAATTTGGGGGTCCTTGACATGAAAAGGTTTGAGAACCTCTGCTGTGCAGTATGAAGCTCGATGACCTGAGGACACAGTCTGGTCCCATAAACAACAGTGTTTGTTGTCAGCTGTGTCAGAGAGGCGTAATCATCACAACCCACCCTCCAAATATTTACACAAACATCACTTCAAGTCCTCACTGTGGGGACACAAGAAGGAAAGACAAAACTTTACAAAAGCCCAAATTACAAAGCAGCAGCAGCTCCAGGCCTGGCTGTGCAGGGTGAGGTAGGGTGGAGTGTGTGTGGGGGCATCCAGACCTCCTTCATGTTGACTGAAAAAAGCACTCTGAACTCACACATGAAGCCATTTGTGGTGGGTTTGGAGAGAGAGGAAGAAAACAGAACGTGTGTGTGTGTGTGTGTGTGTGTGTGTGTGTGTGTTCCGTGCGTGCGTGCGTGCGTGCGTGCGTGCGAGAGAGAGAGAGAGAGAGAGAGAGAGAGAGAGAGAGAGAGAAAGAAAGAAAGAAAGAAAGAAAGAAAGAGAGAGGAGAGAGAGAGAGAGAGAGAGAGAGAGAGGTAGTAGTGGCATATCTGCGTTCATTGTGCGCGCTTAACCCATTAAAACCTGAGGCTAATTGAAAAAAAAACTTTTAACAGGTTTCTAAAAAACGTATGTTGCTATCAGTGGTTCTAATTTTTTTCATTGTCAAGGACCCCGGAAATGATACAGTATGTGTATGGCTGCGGACACTCATCTCAAAAATATTTCGTTCCAAAGATTTGAATTAAAAATGTTTGCTTTAAAAAATATATGTATTCAAAGATATTTTCACTATTTTTAAAAACATAGCAGAGCTTGTATATCTGCTATTTTTAAATAGTCAAAGTATAAAATAATGGTTACAGTGGTTAAAATGATTGTTAACGCTATATTCACTATTTTTGCTGGGGACCAATGTGCTATATAAAGCTAAAGTCTAAAATGACCCGGATTGATTGATACTCCGTCCTATGACAGAGTCGCATGCCGAAAATATCACAAGCTCACAAAGCATCACATTGCGTTGTTTTTAAGACTAACGGTCTTTACACACCGGGGAGCGTAACGAATCAAAGATCAGACAATCGACATGTTCCAAATAAATAATTGTGTCGCTTTAGTATTCGTCTTCTTTGTGGATGTAAACTCATGACTCTCAATTTAAACATCTGTTCAAAAATATATACCTTCAGGCAAATGAATCGCATGAAAACAACGTTCCCAGTTAAAGGGATATTTCACTTTCAAACATGTTAGGGTTCATTTTAATGTCTATAGCCTACTCAGGCTTTTGTGTTTCACCCCAGACAGTGTTTAAGTTGCTTGATTCAGTGTTTAGATATTTGATATGCATTGTATCAGACACGCCCCCTTCCTATACAAACCCATTGTAACTTCAAACTCCATTTTAGCCATGATATAGATTCAATGAAAACACCCGTCCTTGGTTCTGGTGACTGGTATTGTATTTCTGAATATCAGTCACCAGAACCAAGTGTTTTCAATGAATCATAACATGGTTAAAATGGAGTTTGAAGTTACAATGGGATTGTACAGGAAAGGGGCATGTCTGCTTGTCCACATGTCTTGATTCAGTATCTAAATACTGAATCAAGCAACTTTAAAACTGTCTGGGGCTAGGGTTAGGCAACTTTAAAACTGTCTGGGGTTAGGGTTAGGCACCTTTAAAACTGTCTGGGGCGTTCACAGAAGCCAGAGTAGACGTTAAAATTACCCCAAACATGTTTGAAAGTGAAATATCCCTTTAAAGTATGACTCAGACTAAACGCATGCTGTACATGTGTATACACGTGTGCAGTAAACGTCATGGTGTGTGAGCATGCTTGATGGGTGCTCAGCCACGATGGGAAGGCCTTCAAGCAGGGCCGTCATTTTGGGGTCCTGGGGGAGGGCAATTGCCACCCCCTAGCATTCACATTTAACCTAAAAATTCAGGTCCTTAATTCCGTGGTTCTCAAACTATTTCATGTCAAGGACCCCCAAAATGATATATATTTGGCCGCGGACCCCCATCTCAAAAATATTTTGTGCCAGGGACCTCAAGAAGCAAAGATTTGAGTTAGAATGTTTGCTTTAAAACATTCATTAATGTCTAACCTCATGTCCTTACAGGCGAAGAAAACAAGGAGTTATTTTTATTCAATTGTTTTGTTAAAACTAGCAGAAAATAGCAGATCCACAAACTCACAACAATTAACTTGTAGATCGGCTATTCTTGCTATTTTCGAGCCTATACGTGGTCACTTTTTTTGCCACGACGCCTCTGCCTTCAGGCGTCCCCACACACAGCGACCCCCAACTCTCGACCCCCACAACAACCGCTGGGTTCCACGATGGCACAGACAGGGTGGATGATGGGCGCGTCAACCCCACATTCCTCCCTGCACCATGCAAATCCAACACAGACAAACCCCAGAGAGCGGCAATAAAGCCACAACCTACCACGTCGCGCGCTCCCATTCGCCGCCTCATCATAAAGGCAACACTGTGCTCGCAGCACGACCACACCAGTGCTATCTTTACTTTCTTCTAACTATCATTTGGACCAAATTGCTGTTTCTTTGAGTGGAGGTTCATCACCTTGTGTAATTATCACCCAAAAAAAAAGGAAACCGTACTCACACATCCGACCAGCTGTTACTGCGTTCATATTTATTTTTAATCACTTTTGTGGTTATAGTTTCTAAAATGGACGGGAATGGCGTGTCCCTCTTAGATTATAGATTATTAGTACAGCTGAAATCAAAACCGTTTCTGTTTTCTTATTTTGGTTAAGGTACGAAATGTTCACTAACATCTATGCAGCTGTTTCTAAACACTGCCTGACCACTTACTGACTGTACGCTTCATCGCTGTCGGGTAGTAACCTCTTATCTCCATATAACTTTTTGTGTTTTTTTGTAAATGAATGCGCTACTTGATCATACTGCAGCGTCACACAAAAGCATCAAAAGTAGCAGATCGAAACACAGAGTCATTTTACAGTAAAACTTTATCAGAATAAATAAATAGATTATTCACTTGTTTAAAACTTTCGCATAAACCTAGTCTGTGGACTCTGATTGCACAGTAGTAATTGTCTCGGCCAGGCCGAAAGGCATGGCCGAGACACCCTGTCCGTCCGTCCTTGTGTCCTTGTGTCCGACTGTGATCAGCTAATCTCCGCAACTCGCAGCGAAACTGTGCACACACACTCCCTGGATGCCAGAGCTGAACCTCTGGCCCAAATTTGCATGTTCTCCCCGTGTCCCCTAGGGTAGGTACCCTCACAAAAAACATGCAGTACTACTGGTCTCTATACTGCCTCCCCCTGGTCAACCGGAGCGCCTGATGGAGGGGAAAGGAACTGGTTGGAATAACGTGTTCCTTCCACGCGCTACGTCCTACCGGGGAAACTCCCCCCTGTCAGGTGATAAGAAGCGGCCTGCTCACTCCTCATGCGCTGAAGGAATCATGAGCTCAGTTCGGATCTCTCCCCAAGCTGGCAGAGGGAGAGTAGTGCCCAGGATTACAAGCTTTCACTGGGTGAAAAAAGGGTTACAAAATCGTGGGATAAAAAAAAAAACTGCCTGCACTCCCTAGAGGCCAAGGAAAAACCTTTTATATCGCCACCAGTAGGCCAACTTATATGAAACACAGTTATTGACATTACTCCTTCAGATATTATCCAAATTTCACTCAAATCGGTACACATTATCTCTATAGTCAAGTGATCAAGATGGATCCGTCAGATTTTTCATATTCCATCCTGATTGGCGAATTCCGAACATTGCTGGTCCACAATAACCTACCTCACCTGGCGGAGACCTGTGCTCTGAGGAGCTATTTGTCTAGTTGCACCAATTTATTATTCATTGAACCCCAGCATCCATATTTTGGGGGGAACATTAGCCAAGCTAAGCTAGCTGATTGGCTATTTTTGGTGCAGAGATTTGGCATGAAGGTGGGGGGGGGGGGAGTACAGTTGCAACTCAGGTGTGTTTTACTAAGAATAAAGGGTTTAAGTGGTTAAACCACGCGTTGGTGTAGACAGAGGGAAAGGAGCAGACCTACTATAGACCCCTGGTGGTTAAAAAGCTATTTTCACTGAATGTTCACGCCAAGAATAGGGATTCTATGGGTTCATGTGGCTCTGCTGCCAAGCCCTCTTTTATTTGTGTTTCTTTTTTTTTTCTTGTTCTGTCTAATCAGGACATGTGCCGGCTTCTTCCATGCATAAAAATAAACACAACTTTTCACACAGACTCAGTCCTCTATGCCAAACCCCCCTCGACGGGCATTGTGGGATAATTAGTCTCTGCCTATAGCCTACTGACGGTTACATCTAAATTCAAAGAATGGATTAAAAATGTGTGGAAATGATTCTGAAATAAAACAAAACAACAACGAAAGGGTGGTCTTTCATATTGGGACGGTGACTGGTCTTCAAAGCATAGAGAGCATAGAGTAGGTTGGTTAAAGGCTGTTCTTGCAGCTGTTCTAGCACATTGATTTAGACCCATTTCTGTGTCGCGGGTCCATTTTTATGGGTCACGAGTATCCCCTTTTTTTGTTTCCTACATAAAAAACTGTCTTTTTTTTTTTTTTTCAAAAGATTACATTTTAAAAAAAAAATTAAGTCACAAGTCACAGCTTGTGGATCTGCTATTTTCACTAGTTTGGGTCTCGGGCAAACGTCTAATTTCTCTTTTGGGTCTTGAGCTACAATGTGTGAAAACCAGAGATTTAGATCATGGGTCTTCAACAGTGGTCCTCAGATTTACTACAAGGAGGGCACTGTTTGTGTGATTGAACTTTTTTTCTTTTCAACCATCCTCCCGAGATCCGTATTCTCGGGAGGAACATTCGGCGAAAATAGCAGATACAAGCTCACAAGGTGTTGCGGCGAGTAGATCGTCTATTTTAGGCAAAGAGAAGTGGTGTAGAGGGTGAAAAGAGCAGACCAAGTACACCTTAACATGAATCCAACACATATTAATAGCAAAGATAAAGTGTAAATAAAACAACAACAAATGATGATAATGTTGTCAAACAAGTCTATGAAACTATCACTGAGATCTATGAAAAAGTTTAAGCAACACAATTTTATACGATACGGGGTACCTGCTTCATCTCTCACTCAGCTAAGGGGTCCTTGGCCGTTGAAGGCCCCTGATTCACATTTCCCCAGACTTATCAGTAGGTGGAGAGCTCTGACGGTCTGGCTATGTGTGACACTATAGGGCATCGCAGTTGCGGCCACTTCCGGGTTCCACTGCAAAATACTCAATGCATTTTTCCCATTGACATTTCCAAAAATATTGATATCAATTAATTTAAGCCTAGAATCAAGCCATCCAGGGTCCTGGTGAATCATGACCATAAAACGTTTGATTCTGTGAAAAAACTTTTTTGAAAACGGCAAAACAAAGGATATTTATTAAATATAGTATATCATATAATTAAATATAAAATAAATAAAAAATCACAGAAAAAAATGTTTAATGGTCATGATTCACCAGGACCCTGGATGGCTTGATTCTAGGCTTAAATTAATTGATATCAATATTTTTGGAAATGTCAATGGGAAAAATGCATTGAGTATTTTGAAGTGGAACCAGGAAGTGGGCGGGAACTGCGATGCCCTATAGACCAGGGGTCTTCAACGTTTTCAGGCCAAGGACCCCCTAGCCTAGAGAGAGGTGAAGCAGGGACCCCCTCTATATTGTACACAATTGTGTTTCAGATTCAACATTTTTTGTTTACGTGGTCTGCTCTTTTTTCCCTCTACACCTCTTTGCCAAAAATAGCCGATCTACAAGCTCGCAGCGCGAGGCGTTGTGAGCTTGTAGATCTGCTATTTTTGGCTAAAGTTCTCCTCAGAAAAGGGATGCTAGGGTTCAAGTGGTTAAGGTCAAATAAAAAATCAAATCACACAGATTTGGCGGACCCCCTGTAGTAACTCTGTTGTTGAAGACCCCTGCTATAGACCTATAGGTGGCACAGCAACTGTTCAAAGTTTAAAACTTTCATAACAGGCAAAAAGTTCTAATTGAAGTTCAATACAGTTATAAATAACATGAATGATTGCACTTGCTGCTTGGTTGGGAACCCCTCCCACTTGCCTTGGAGAAAAACTGTTCAGCTCACATTTATATAATACAGTGGTTCTCAAAGTGGGGTCTGGGGGCCCCCCAGGAGTCCTTTAAGGGGTTCTCCAGGTGGTCCCCAGCAAAATGAGTTAATAGGCTCACAATCTGTTTAACCACTTTAACCATATATGCATCATTTTACAAGATATCTTGTAAAAACATGGACATTTTTTTAATATTTATGTTGTATGGGGGTCCCTGGCACAAAACCTTCTCAGATGGGGGTCCGCGGCCAAATACATATTAGTTTGAGGGTCCTTGGCACGAAACTGTTTGAGAACCACATGTATAAACCCCCCCCCCCCCCCCCCCCCCTCCTCCTTCTTAGGGTGGTCTTTTCTGTGTTATTAGATTTCCATAAGTTTGCAGGTTTTGCATAACATTTGCATGATGACCCCTGCTTGACCCCGCTGCAATGCTACAGTTATGCAGGGGAAAGCCCGCTGGCTGGCTCTGATTACACATTCAGGAAGACACACACACACACACACACACACACACACACACACACACACACACACACACACACACACACACACACACACACACACACACACACACACACACACACACACACACACACACACACACACACACACACACAACAGATACACACACACACACACACACACACACACACACACATACACACACACACACACACACACACACACACACACACACACACACACACACACACACACACTAACAGATACACACACACACACACACACACACACACACACACTAACAGATACACACACACACGCAATATGGCCTCTGGCTGAGGGGAGCTATGTAGGGTTCACACACACACACACACACACACACACACACACACAAACACACGCACACACACGCGACCACACACATGACACATGCATGTGCGCTCACAACCACACACGCATGGACACACGCATGCAGGCACGCACACGCACTCACTCACGCATACACACGCACACGTGCGCACACAAACGCGCCGCTACCCACATGCACGCACGCAGACACGCGCAAATGCAAGCACACACATAACCACACACACACACACACACACACACGTATGCGCGCACACAAACATACGCGCGCGTGGACGTACATGCAAGGGCGGACGCATGGACTCGCTCACTCACGCATACAATACACATACACGTGCGCACGCACGCACACAAACACAACGATAAACACATGCGCGCACGCAAGTACACAGACACACATATGTATGCACGTACACGTACACACACACACACACACACACACACACACACACACACACACAAGGGGCTTTTCCACTGCCCACCTGAACGGAGCTGAAATGTGATTGGTTGAAACCACACGTCAACATGTGACGCCTCTGATGCACATGTGACCCTGCAGCCTTAACCACATGAACCCTAGCGTCCCTAATCTGTACATTAACCACTTTAGCCCTATTTTATACCTAGGCTATTTGAAAATAGCCGATCTACAAGCTCACAACGCGTCGCGATGCGATGCGTTGTGAGCTTGTAGATCTGCTATTTTACTTTAACTCTCAATACAACGGAACAGTATAGTAGTAGATACTGTATAAATAAAAACATTTGCATATACATTTGCGGTGCCATGTGTCATTTTGGCAAACACTCATGACCAAAAAAAATTATGTTCAAGTGAAAGTGAAAAAAACGTTAAATTGGAAAAAGTTACACAGTGTAACTTTAACTCTCAGAGTTACAAATGGATGAATGAACTGGACGGGGGGGGGTTTACAGAGTGGTGGTCCCAGACCCCGCTTTGAGGTGAGAGAGAGGAAACCTGAATGGAAGTCAGAGGACATGGATCCAAACCTTTCTGCATTAACCCCTCTGACCTCCCCCATGGCGGCAACACTGATACAAACAAAGCACACAATGCTGACATACATAGTGTAACATATGTGTCTGCTCATGTGCGCCGAGCGAGATAAGATAGCATTCATCTCTCTGCTCTAGTCTTTGCTCCACTCCGCGGGTGTGGGAAAAAAAAGCTGCCAGGAATGTGGCGGCCGGCCCCTACGTATATATACGTCTCTCACGGAGCATTTTCTCTCTCCCAGCACTGACTGACTGCCGGAGACACTCAACCTGTTAGCTAGTTCATTCCTGCCCGTGCAGGCAGCATTAGGGAGGGTCGGCCCTGCTAAACTTTAACTCTGGCATGTGGGAAAGGTTAGCGGCGGGGCTCGTTTTTTAAAAGCCGCCGGGGCAAACAGAGTGTCAGTCAAAACAAGTCCCGGGACCCATTTCTTGATGGCTAACACAGGCGGGCTGCTTCTCTCTCTCCCCCCCATGAAGACACTTTAAAATGCTGTGATGAAGCACTCTGGAGGGACTGGAAGGGTCCTGTCAACACTGGAATGCCTTTAAATACAGATTTATCGCGCGGTGTGATTACAGATGGAGGCTTCATGTCCCTATCACTGTTGCTTTAACCTCTAATACAAACATTCCACGTTTTAATCTACACAGTTGCTTTACTATTGTGTAACTATTTAGGGCTGTCCTCGACCCAAATCACTATTAGTCTTCTGATAGTCATTGACATATCAATGGTATTTGACGACTAAACCAGTGGTTCTCTTTTAAGGCGCAGACCCCCATTTGAAAAGATTTGGTGCCAGGGACCCCCATAAGAGAATATCTTTAGAATCTTTAGGTTAGATTAAAGCAGCACTATGTAACTTTTTTTTATGAATAAAATGTAATTTCGTCCAATCTGTATGGTAGAGTATGTTAATACAATATAACTTATACAATCTGTATGGTAGAGTATGTTAATACAATATAACTTATACAATCTGTATGGTAGAGTATGTTATGTTATGATCTGACACGAATTTTGACCTGATGGTCAAGATTAAATTCATCCCCTGAGCAAGCAGGCAGGCTCTATTAGCTCAATGGTAAAAATACTAACACTTGCTCAGGAAACCGGGTTCAACTCCGGGGTAGAAGAGGAAAGTGTACCAAGTAAATTTTGAATTCTGGACTTTTACTTGTAACAGAGTACTTCTATATTGCAGTATTGGTACTTTTACTCAAGTAAAGAATTTGAGTACTTATTCTACCACTGCCCTGGCCAGCAACGATATGGTCTTATCCTACGAACATCGTGACATCACGCTGCATAGCTGTCATTCCAACAGAGCCATCCATGTCTTCAGCGTTTCGGCCGGATCAGAAGGGGTCATTGTCTGCCCGCTTCCTCTCTGCCGAGGCCGTGCGTCCATCCAGGCAGCATGGGGGTCATCGGCCGTGTCCGTTCACTCAAAGAAATATGTGGCGTCTGGGAAGAAAACACAAACGTCTTAAACACGGGTCCCACTATAATCTCATTTGCGGCAATGAAATCACACACAGTCTACTTTGAGTGAGCTTGAGCCAAGTCTAAATACTGTGGGGATGTTTAAAGGTCCAGGGTGCAGGCTGACCTGGTCATTACTGACCACAAAGGGTCTTTTACTGATAATGGAAGACATGTTGGAGCATGGAGCGTGCGTGTGTGTGTGTGTGTGTGTGTGTGTGTGTGTGTGTGTGTGTGTGTGTGTGTGTGTGTGTGTGTGTGTGTGTGTGTGTGTGTGTGTGTGTGTGTGTGTGTGTGTGTGTGTGTGTGTGTGTGTGTGTCATACAATCCTGCATGGTTTCTATCATATCATGATACTTTAACAGAGTCCTTCAAACAGAAAACTATGTGTCATATCTATTATAAACTAGTGTGTTAGCAGTGCTGTTGCTCATGTGACCAAGGCTATCCCGTCCTTCTGGGGGCTGATAAAAATAGAATCGTGGGAGGATGGAAATGAATGAAACATTGTATAATGAAGTTATTTTGGTGTCTTTATTATAATCCTGTAAGCGACGTGTCTTAAGACAACACAGGAACATTTTAATGTATTATTTTATTCATTCATGACCTCCTGTCATCTCAACTGTTATGCCACCAAAATGCAGAATGCTCTACCGACAGCCATCAAAACTGTGACTCCCTCCCTACCCTCCTTCAAAACCGCCATAAAAGAGGACCTGTCTTCTAGCTTGCCAAAAGAAATGACCCCCCCACTGTTTTTCAGTAAATATACTTTTACTGCTCCTAGTATTGATTATTTCTTGTATAGTATTGTACGTCTTTATATGTCTTGATGAATTGAATACACAGGACCACAATGGAAACAAGCCCTCAGGGCTTTTTGTGTTATCCTTTCATGTATAACTGTAGCTCTGCACCTTTTGCAAACTGTTAATAACGTATTCAATCAATCAATCAATCAAAATTCATTGATTAATTGCTTGATTGTTTGATGGATTCATTCATTCAGTTATTGAGTGTCTGACCAGTCACACACAATGTTAAGTTATAGGGAGGAGTTCGACAAGTAAGAAAATGTTGGGGGTGCAAGAACTGCCGAACAGAACATTGGCAAGGCACTGCCGGACTGCTTATTACGTCAGAGTTGTGCCGCGCCTCGACCAGGTGGAGACCGGTTCCGGTCGGTCACAGGAGCGGGACAGCATCGGCAGAAGAAGAACACACCGGAGCAGCTCGGACAATTATATATAAGCCTCTTTCTATGACTCTTTATATATATCAAATCCTCTCTTCTGGGGGTCCCTGTAGTTTGAGAACTACTGATTTAGAAGGCATTTGTAGAATGGGCCTCAGGTCTTAATGGGATAATGGGTTAATAATGAGGCTCCAGTGAGCCGCTCCAGTGTGTTGTTTATATGTTCTTCTGACGTCAGTTTGTTCTTGTTGTCCTACTGAAGCCAGACACAGTTCTTGTTGGGTTGGAGTACAGTGCAGGCTGACCTGTGTTACAATACAGTGTCTATAAGAACTCAACACTAGCTGTTCCTGTTGTCTAATCCAGTGGTCCTCAAGCTTTTTCATGTCAAGGACCCCCAAATTGATATATATATTTGGCTGTAGACCCACATCTTTAAATGTTTTGTGCCAGGGACCCTGGTGAGAATAGAAGTAATGTTTTAAAAAAATCTAAATTATTCAAAATCTTCCAAGCATTTTTGAGATTTTTCAAAAATATTCAAACATAGCAGACGTACAAGCTCGCTACTGCTATTTTCTGAATAGCCAACGTATAAATGGATAAAGTGGTTAAAATGATAATGATTCTACATTAACTACTTCAGCTGGGGACCCCCTGGACCCATCAAGGACCCCTGGGGGTCCCCGGACCGCACTTTGAGAATCACTGGTCTCATATCTGACTCATTCACCGGCTCATGTTGGAACCGGCTGATGAAACTAATTGAGCTGAAAACTATTGTGCTCTCAGATTACTGGTTGCATAATGCTATGTTTAGAGGGATGAATCGCTCCCAAAAAAACGACTAAAACAAAACGGGAAAAACAAAACACAAAAAAAAACAAAAAAACATTTCCATTTCTAATTGCTCCCAAATCCTGGGGAATGCAGAACAAATTCAGCTGTGTGAATGATGCATGTTTATACCCTTCAACCCTATACTTAGTCGACCGGGATCCCCCACGGCTCTATAATAACATTATGTCCGCAATTTGAGTTAAAAAAAAAACGCTTTAGAAATATAAATATATATTCAAAGATATGCACGAAATTTCATGATTTTTCAAAAAATAGCAGATCTACAAGCTCATAGCGCGGCACGAAGTGACGCGCTATGAGCTTGTAGAGCTGCTATTTTCTTTTTATAGCCAAAGTATAAAATATAATTAAAGCGGTTAAAATGAATCCCTTCGCTGAAAATATTCCGATCTACCAAACCTCGCAATGCGTTGCCCTTTGCGGCGCATTGTGAGCTCGTAGAATCGACTATCGAGCTTGTAGATTGGCTATTTCTTTTTTTTTTACCGAATGTTCACCCCCCAGAATATAGGGGCGGCTAGGTTTCATGTGGTTATAAGGATGTTGCTTGCTTGCTACAAAAGCCCAACCGCTGTTCATACCTATCCTCTGCAGAGCCCAGGGCTTTGCTCACTTCCACTTTAAAGACAAGCTGTAATTGTGCCACCCAACGAGAGCCAAAAACCCCTGAGAGAAAAGACGAGACGGTTCACATAACAATGCTTCACCAACGGAGTTTAATCCACCAAAACCGGGAAAGCGTTCTGTGTCATTTTAGATTTTAGCCATACATAATATAACATACGTTTTTTCAGAAAACTCTTAGGATTTAGAACAGTGGCTCTCAAAAATAGCAGATCTACAAGCTCACAGCACGTCACTTCCTGCCGTGCTGCAAGCTTGCACATCTAACCACTGACTTAAAAGGCATTTGTAGAATCGGCCTCAGGCAGTGGTGTAAAGTAACTAAATACATTTACTCAAGTACTGTACTTAAGTACAATTTTGAGATACTTTTACTTTACTGGAGTACTTCCAATTGTCTATACTTTTTACTTCTACTCCACTACATCTCAGATGCAAATATTGTACTTTTACTTCACTGCAATTATTTGAAAACTTAGTTACTAGTTACTTTGCAGATATAAATGATTACATTATAAAACTTATATTAACCACTTTAGCCCTATTTTATACCTAGCCTATGCGACGCGTTGTCAGCTTGTAGATCTGCTATTCTCAAACATTTTAGCACTTTTACTTTTGGTACTTTAAGTATATTTTGATACCGACACTTTTTGTACATTTACTCAAGTAAATTTTGAATTGCGGACTTTTACTTGTAACACTGACAGAGTACTTCTATATTGCAGTATGGATACTTTTACTTAATAAGACCTGGAACGCATCTGTGTCACTTTAGATGTCTTTGGCTATTCAAAAATAGCAGATATACAAGCTCATAGCGCGGCACCGAGTGCCGCGCTATGAGTTTGTAGATCTGCTATTTTTTTTAAATCTTGAAAAAAATGTTTTGATTTTTTTTTTCAAAAAACTTCTTAAAGGGTTGAGTAAAACATTTGACTACTTTTTCCACCGCTGGCCTCAGGCCTTAATGGGTTAAGCTCCTCAAAGTCAGAGAGGTATTGATGAAAATGCAACAAGACGCCGGCATAAAAAAAAACGTGACAATCTTAACGACTCGGTGACACAAGAGCGACAGACGTCACACACATGCCAGTGACAACTTAAGCTTAAGCATAGCTGTTTCCGGGGAGGGGGGTTTGGGGGG
Organism: Gymnoscopelus microlampas; assembly: GCF_963454915.1. NCBI lineage: Eukaryota > Metazoa > Chordata > Actinopteri > Myctophiformes > Myctophidae > Gymnoscopelus > Gymnoscopelus microlampas. Next base: position 59,562,701 of record NC_139962.1, on the reverse strand, counting down.
GGGGGGGGGGGTACTCGAACATAATAACTTCTTCTTTAGGTAGGCGTTGCCTCCACATTACGGAGTTCATCTTTTTGGAGGAATGTGTCGGCACAAGCTGGGAGCTGAATACCACGCATTCATTGGCAGTTATGCATGTCAATGCTCTTTGAGCTAGCATAAAGACGCTCTCGCACAGACACACACACACAGCCATCCTGTTTTATTTCTAGGAACATATATATCGTATCTCCTCCCTTTCCCTTACACACACAAACGCACGCGCACACACGCACGCACGCACGAGTGACAGCAAAGCTAAACATGCATACGTGTGTGTGTGTGTGTGTGTGTGTGTGTGTGTGTGTGTGTGTGTGTGTGTGTGTGTGTGTGTGTAATGACAGGCCTGGTAGTGTAGGGTTGGGTTTGGATGTCAACTCTAGATTTACAGCAGATAGATCACAGGATGCCCAAAGGTCTTTAGTTTGAAATCATGGCAGATATCCGGTTTTGGGTCTCATGCACACAGGCTGATAAAACACACGTGCATGAATGAGTGCACAATAAAAAATCCTCGGTGTTGATGTAACTCTGAGAGGAGTGTACGAATGGAACCACATGGACCCCTATGGGTGCATTTGGTTCCATTTGTACGACCCCCCCCCCCCCCACACACACACACACACACACACACACACACACACACATAAAAGTATGGACCTTGTCTGTGAAAAAAGTGCATAAAGTTTAACGATATGGTTTCCTCCCTTCAGCTTTTGCTACAGTTTGAGACATCAGTAAATGTTATGAATCACTGCAGTTTCACATGGATACAAGCAACAGCATTAGATGTTGTGATACTAGTGTTAAATTGGTATAATTCTGTTCACGCTTCAAAGTGCAGCTTTGAGCTTTCACATATACATATACATATACATATACATATACATATACATATACATATACATATACATATATATATATATATACATATACATATACATATACATTACTTGCAGAAAGTCTCTGACCTTCACTCTAAATACAAGGCCATTTGCACATAGTCAGTATGTAATCAATGTGCAATTTACATTCGAACAGAATGATCCTACAGAACTGTCTGCTGTAGGAAAGGAGATTAAAATCTTCATTTTGACACACGCTTGAGAAAGAAAAACAGGGGCTACAAACTGGCAACAACAAAGATGGCTGCCAGCAGGCTAAGGATCTCAGTCAATTATATGGGCGAGGTCTGACATCATATCGATGACACGAGATGCTTTAGTAAGGAGGACCCAATGCTTTTGACATCCTGGTGGATATTTGCCCTCCACAGAGCGCACTGTACAGTACCTTGCAGCGTAAAGCCTAATATTTTATTTCCACGTGCCGATAACAGCCGATGTACAAGCTCACAACGCGTCACATCCGCACTGCAACACACCGTGCGTGAGCTTGTAAATGGGCTATTTTCGCTGTGCAACACTGGCGCGCAACTAAATCACCCTTCACTAAAACAATGAAACAAAACTCTACCTCAAGGAGGCATTCTACCCATCTCTCTCTCTCTCTCTCTCTATTTGTCCATCCACCCTGGGCCAATAACCACACCCACCGGTCCCTCCCACCCCTCATGAGGCCGGCCCACCTTCAGCAGGCCCTCTGGGAAATTAGAACCATCCAGCGCATTCATTCCAAAACCGCCTTTCAGAACAGAGCAGCATTTGGCCTGTTTGATATTTGATCAGATCTGTCACCCACCCCCCCACCCCCCCTCAGTCCCTCTCTCTCTCTCTCTCTCTCTCTCTCTCTCTCTCTCTCTCTCTGTTTCTCTTAAATGGAAAGCGAGTGATTAGGAAGCCTGTTGGAATTCGGGAGTCCTGTTTCACCAGCATGTGTTCTCCGTCTGGGCAAGGTCCCCGATTCCCACAATCACTTCTCCCTCCCACCAACACACCCACCTTTATTCTCTCTCTCTCTCTCTCTCTCTCTCTCTCTCTCTCTCTCTCTCTCTCTCTCTCTCTCTCTCTCTCTCTCTCTCTCTCTCTCTCTCTCTCTCTCTCTCTCTCTCTCTCTCTCTCTCTCTCTCTCTCTCTCTCTCTCTCTCTCTCTCTCTCTCTCTCTCTCAGCAAATTATCCACAACTCTGGGAAAGAGCTTTGATATCGTCTCTGTCGGGTGGAGACCTCATAAGTCCAAAACTGTTACTTTTCAGGACTCAAATAAAAAAACAGCTAAAGTAGCAGATCGACAAGTTCGACAAGAAACACGGTGCGAAGCGATGCGTTTCGAGCGTACGGATCTGCTACTTTAGTGTGACACTGTAGTATGATCAAGTAAGGTGTTCATTTGCAAAATAAAAACACAAAAAATATGGAGATAGGAGGTTTCTGCCCGACAACAACGATATAATTAGAGCTTTTCTCTTTTTCATTTCTACCTGCTCGCTCAGATTGCTGCTGTGTGCACTCGGCCGCGTCAGGGTGTGGACCGGTGAAGAATCATGGCACATCTTTATTTTTAGACGTCTTTCTGTCCTTCCCTCTGGTTCCAAGAAGAAAGGAAGAGGAAAGGAAGGTCCTCCGTGGAGGTCAACACCATCGGCATGAAACAATAGCCTTGTTTATGGTTCTGGTTGAATTTGCATTGATGTAAACAGCTGCTGCTCTTAACCTAGACAGCCTGTTCATATCACTGAAGCAGTGGTTCTCAAACTGAGTTAAAAATAGCCTCACAAAATGTGTTAATTACACATTTAATGTGTCAATGTGTTCAAATGGACTTACCCACTCCCTCAAAAGGTTTGTTTTCACAGCTTACCTGTGAAAGTGGGAAAGTTCGGGTAGTTTCTTGTGCTCTGCATACCTCCAAAGCATTCATATAGTTTTACTACTAAACTCTGGTCTTCACCGGTTTGATGCAGGACACACAGACTCAGACGAGGTGTGACATCACACACCAAATGCCAGTCAGAGCCCTCACTAAATGAATGAGGAAGTAAGGCAAGGACATTGAGTGAAACAAAACAAGCGACCCCCAATACCCAAGACACCACCGTGCATCCTGTCAACAAGGAAGTGAAGTGACTGGTTCTACCCAAATTCTGTAGGATCTGTGTGTATAATTCATAGTATGGAAAACTAAATGAGGTCAAAGATATAGCAAGGAAAAAACATTTATTGAACAGAGATGATTTTTTCTGATGATATAAACCAGTGGTTTTCAAAGTGGGGTCCAGGGACCCCGAGGGGTCCTTGGGAGGGGGTTCCAGGTGGTCCCCAGGAAAAGTAGTTAATGTAGCATCACAATCATTTTAAACACTTATCCATAAATACGTTGGCTATTAAAAAATGGCAGATCTACAAGCTCGTCACTTCGTGCGGAGCTGCGAGCTTCTATACATCTGCTATTCTCTTTTGAAAAATCTCGAAAATGTTTGGAAGATTTCAAACAAATCTTCTCTTCTGGGCGTCCCTGGCACAAAACATTTTCAGATGGGGGTCCGCGGCCGAATACATATCACTTTTGGGGTCCTTGGCACGAAAAAGTTTGAGAACCACTGATGTAGACAGAGAGATTGGGGGAGAGAGAGAGAGAGAGAGAGAGAGAGAGAGAGAGGCAGAGGGACTAGCAGTGTGCATTTGGATTGAGCCCAGCATTTCCACGGGGCTCTGAAAGTCATTACCCGTCTGCAGACACACAACTGGCTTTCATTTTGTCATTACAGCCCCCATGAAGGCCCTGATTGTTGGAGGTGAGCCCCTACCAGCGAGACCCTGCAATGGGGGGGGGACGATGGAGGGAGGACCACACATAGTCTTCACGGACGCAGCAGCCCCGGCGCTGCGTGCACCCCACCCCACTGCCGAACCAATGCATGTCCCCGGCCTGTGGGAACGGCGCGCTCCAGCGTGCGATGCCAAAGTAATGCATATTCTCTCTCTCTCTCTCCCTGAGCACGTTTGGTGTTACAACGTTGAGATGGAGGAGGGCTGTAAAAAAAAGAACAATGGACGACGGGAGCCGTGACGTCACCCATTAGTTTCTACAGACCCCGTTTTTAAGCCAGGCCTGGTTTTCAAGATACTCAAGGGACCAGTGCCCATGTACCTGTCTAACTACTTAAAAAGACTGAGAAACGCCCACGGGCACAACACCAGAGGCAGCTCCACTGGTCTCATTCCCCCCAGATTCGGCACAAACATAGGGATAGGCATTCTACTATTATGCCACCAAAATGTGGAATGCTCTACCAACAGCCATCAAAATGTCTGACTCCCTACCCCGCCATAAAAGAGCACCTGTCTGCAATTTGCAACTGGACCTAGACTAGTCTTCTAGCTGACAAAAGAAATGACCCCCCACTGTTTTTCTGTAAATATACTTTTACCGCTACGCAAGAGTAGTGAAAATAGCCGATCTACAAGCTCACAACGCGTTGCGATGAGCTTGCAGATATCATCGCTGTCAGGCAGATTATGATGATTCTGCAAATTATTGTAATCATCTCTCGAAAGACCTTATTTCCCCCGTGTTTCATGATTTCACCCGTTCGTTCATTTGAGATTTTTTGGGTCTTTTTCTGCCTTTATTGATAATACCAGTGGAGATTGACAGGAAACAGGGAGAGGGAGATGGGGAGTGATGCGCAGCAAAGGTTGTCGGGATCAGAATTCAAATATATTAGAGCCTATATGTGGTAAGCGCCTGGACCACTAGGCCAGCGGGCGCCCCATTCATTTGAGATTTTGTGACTCGTTGCTGTCGGGCAGAAACCTCTTATCTCCATATTCTAACTTTTTGTGTTGTTTCGTAAACGAACGACCTACTTGATCATACTACAGTGTCACACAACAGTAGCAGATCTGCATGCTCGAAGCGCGGTGCGAAGTGACACGTTCTGAGCTTGCAGATCTGCTATTTTTGCTACTTTTGAATTTGAATCCTGAAAAGTAACCATTTTGGACATATGAGGTTTCCACCCGACAGAGACGATATAACAACGTGCACTACACTATCTCACCGTATATAAACCAGTGAAGGTCCCTTCAGGCATAAAGTGAAAAGTGTTGTTTTGTGACTCCGAACGTGTTTGCTATGAACTGCGGCCGCATTATGGCCCTCTAAAATGACAGTGCTGTGTAGATTGTATATATACTGTATATCGTCTCTGTCGGGTGGAAACCTCATACGTCCAAAACTGTTACTTTTCGAGCTTGTAGATCTGCTACTTTTGATGTTTTTGTGTGACACTGTAGTTCGATCAAGTAGTGGGGTGTTAAATTACTAAAAACACAAAACGTTAAAATATGGAGATATTTATTTATACCGTGAAACTAGTTGCTGAATGTAAGAAATGGCCAAACAGTGACCTCCTCCCTCAAGTTGCTCTGGATGAGAAGTTCAGCTGAAAACACCACAAGAGAGGACACTACTGTGTCCGTTTGAGGCTCCACCTCTCTGATAACATTATCAGGGGTGGAGGAACACAAGGGAGAGGCAGGGGCGGTAGGGGAGGAGAGGAGAGGAGAGGAGAGGAGAGGAGAGGAGAGGAGAGGAGAGGAGAGGAGAGGAGAGGAGAGGAGAGGAGAGGGGAGGCTATACTGACTATAGAACAAGAAATGTCATTCCTGTCAACCAATTGGAAGGGATCATTTAATATTTGAACTCAGTATTGAGAGAGAGAGAGAGAGAGAGAGTGTTAAGACACTCCCATAGACGTCTGTTGTGAACAAAGAATATTCATATAATATAAACTATTAATTTATTGCCAAACAATGGAAACAAGCCTTCATGGCTTTTTGTGTTATCCTTTTAGCATTATTGAATAACTGTTAGCCTACCTCTGTATTTTTTACAAACTGTTACTAAAGTATTCAAAATCCAACTTACAGATGATTTGTAGTTTATTTAGGTGTGCTCAACAAGAACAAGAAGAATGTGGAAGTAATGTTTTCCATGGAGCGACCAATAGTTCCAAACACTAGTACTGTATAGTTCCAAACATTACTGCATTGTTCCATACATTACTGTATAGTTCCAAACACTGCTGTATAGTTCCAAACATTACTGTATAGTTCCAAACACATTACTGTATAGTTCCAAACACTGCTGTATAGTTCCAAACACTACTGTATAGTTCCATACTATAATGTATTTATGTTTAAATTGTATGCTTTGTACACTGTAATCAGGGCGACATTGGAAAAGAGAGCTGGCTCTCAATTGTCCTTCCTGAATAAATCAAGGTGAAAGAAAGATACATTACTGTATAGTTCCAAACACTACTGTATAGTTCCAAACATTATTGTATAGTTCCAAACATTACTGTATAGTTCCAAACATTACTGTACAGGTCAAAACATTACTGTACTGTTCAAAAACATTACTGTATAGTTCCATACATTACTGTAGAGTTCCATACATTACTGTATAGTTAGAATTTTCCAAACACTGCTGTATAGTTCCAAACACTGCTGTATAGTTCCATTCATTACTGTAGAGTTCCATACATTACTGTATAGTTAGAATTTTCCAAACACTGCTGTATAGTTCCATACATTACTGTAGAGTTCCATACATTACTGTATAGTTAGAATTTTCCAAACACTACTGTATAGTTCCAAACACTACTGTATAGTTCCAAACACTGCTGTATAGTTCCAAACACTGCTGTATAGTTCCAAACACTGCTGTATTGTTCCAAACACTGCTGTATAGTTCCAAACACTACTGTATAGTTCCAAACACTACTGTATAGTTCCAAACACTACTGTATAGTTCCAAACACTACTGTATAGTTCCAATTTCCCAAACACTGCTGTATAGTTCCAAGCACTGCTGTATAGTTACATACATTACTGTATAGCTTCAAACACTACTGTATAGTTCCAAACACTACTGTATAGTTCCAATTTCCCAAACACTGCTGTGTAGTTCCAAGCACTGCTGTATAGTTCCAAACACCACTGTATAGTTACATACATTACTGTATAGTTTCAAACACTACTGTATAGTTCCATACATTACTGTATAGTTCCAAACACTGCTGTATAGTTCCAAATACTGCTGTATAGTTCCATACATTACTGTATAGTTCCATACATTACTGTATAGTTCCATACATTACTGTATAGTTCCAAACACTGCTGTATACTTCCAAACACTACTGTATAGTTCCATAAATTACTGCATTGTTCAATACATTACTGTATAGTTTCAAACACTACTGTATAGTTCCATACATTACTGTATAGTTCCAAACACTACTGATACTGTAGTTCCAAACACCATAGAGAGAGAGGAGTGGCGAATAGAGGAAAGATAAAGCCAGAAACTGCATGGGGGATAACATGGGGTTCATATGGTTAAGGATTCATCGTTCATCACTCTCTTCAACCAATTTGATATGAAAATGACACAAATATCCACACTCCGCTCTGCAGAACAACTCAATTAAGACGGACTGCCTGAGCTGCCATGGTAAACGGCTCTCACGTTTCGAGACAAAGCTTTTGGCCACACACGGTGACCCCCTCAGGTGACCTCAAAGCCCTTTGGACCCAGGGGTCTTTGATGTCTAATACCCCCCCCCCCCCCCCCCTCCGCCCCCCACCGCCACCCCCCACCCCCGCAGCCGACCGTAGCGCTCAGGAAGAGCCACAGATACCGATCTGATCCCTTCTGCATGAGGGCTTCATCCAACTCCCCGTTCACTGCAGCTTCCTGCAGCGCAAACTCCCTGAAAGCAACAGGCTGGACCCTTGATTTTCACCCCAAAATTAGATTACAGCCATGCGGGGGGAAACTGAACCCCCAGGTCCCCCCCCCGCCTTTACAAACCCACCCCACCCCAACCCACCCCTCCGTCCTCTCCCTGTCTCTCCCCTTCTCCTGAGAACCTCTGATTTGAGAAGACACACCTCGAACCAAAAAAAAAACGGGCAGCTGTACAAACCATGCAGGCGTTTCTTCGGAGTTAAAAGCAACATGCTGGTTGGGTTTACCTGAAATATGCAAACCTCTTGTTCTTGCATTTCCATCTTCAAAAACTACAAGAACCCCTTCTTCTGGGAGCGAATATTCGGCGAACATAGCCGATCTTCAAGCTACGTGCTTGTAAATGGTTGTTTTTCTGCGGGGATATTTCATCTCTGTCGGGTGGAAACCTCATACGACCAAAACTGTTACTTTTCAGGATTCAAATTCAAAAGCATCAAAAGTAGCAGATCTACAAGCTCGAAGCGCGTCGCGATGCTACTTTTGATGCTTTTGTGTGACGCTGTAGTGTGATCAAGTAAGGCGTTCATTTACGTTTCTGCCCAATTTGGTGTAAAGGGATAAAAAGCAGTGGACCAAGTATAGAGCCCTGGGGTCAACAACATTATGTGCATATAGGATTGAAGAGGTCAAGACTGATTAATACATAATTGTGTGCACCGAAACTCAGATATACAAGCTTGTACCCCATGTTATCCCCAAGTTTCTTTCCTCTATTTGCTACTCCCCTCTCTCTCTCTCTCTCTCTGTATGTGACCCCCCAAAGCGCGCCGTCTAGCCTGCTTATGCAATAAGCCCACCCCCCCTTAACCCCTCGCTTGACTGTCATGGCAGGAAGGAATATATAGGGTTGATGTGGGGTGGGGGGTGGACATAAGACTATGTGGAACAACCTCACTGTGTATGGAATGATTACAAAGACATACGCTTCTCTCACACACACACACACACACACACACACACACACACACACACACACACACACATACACACACACACACACACAGCTTTCTCTGCAGGCCAGCACTTGAAGACAGACAGATTTGAGCGATAGGGTTTCCTCTGAGTGAAAACGGATGGGCTTGAAGCATATTTCCTCCTGTGCTTCGCTGCTGGAACAACACAGAACACAACACACACACACACACACACACACACACACACACACACACACACACACACACACACACACACACACACACACACACACACACACACACACACACACACACACACACACACACACACACACACACACATATATAAACCAAACACCGACTGATAAATGGAGGCGCTTCCAGGGGACTTCCCCGTCCGTGGAAAACGGAAATAAAATTAGCATGACACCCTTTTGTTTAACGGGCCATGAGCCCCTAGCCCTGGCCATGTACTCATTCCAATGTCGGAGGGGTTAATTATTTCGGATTTAAACGTAATTAGCGAAATACCACACATTGCTGTGTGGCTACAAGACAACCCACCAAGTTGAAGTCCTTGTGTAAGTGTACAACGGGTACATTTTGACCCTCTCAGAATCAAATTCACGCCCACATGCAACACTGTCTGGCTTCCTGATGTAATCACATTTACACAGGAGGGTTTAAAAAGTTGCCTTAAACACAATGTCCTATGAAACACCACACATGATCGGCTCAGCCATATATGTACTGTATGCACTCTATATGCACACACACATTTATATTGTTGCTGTCGGGCAAAAAGCTCTGTTTGTGTTTTTTCGTAAATTAACCCCCTACTTGATCATACCACAGCGTCACACAAAAGCATCAAGCGTTGCAGATCTGCAAGCCTGAAACGCGGTGCAAAGCGATGCGTTTTGAGCTACAGCTTTTGAATAAGAAAAGTAACAGTTTTGCACGTGAGGTTTCGAGGTTTCCCGACAGTATATGCTATAACTCTAAACCTAAGCCCTAAACCTTACTTATAAATGCTTAATCCTAAATACAAACCGTAACACCAACCTGACTCTTTTCCTAATTGTAAGCCTAGCTCCCCAAATCACTTTCTTTTTCATTTAAAACAACCATTTCTCTTGTGAGGACCAGGACAGTGTCGATTTTTCACTATGTTTGTGGGGACATTTGCCCTCACAAGCATATAATAGACACAGACACACACACACACGCACGCACACGCACACACACACACACACACACACACACACACACACACACACACACACACACACACACACACACACACACACACACACACACACACACACACACACACACACACACACACACACACACACACTGACCCTGGCACTTGCACAGGTATCAAGGCATAACCGTTAAAATCTTGAAATTATAACATGTGGGAGTTTTTATAAGGAGCTGAGCTTCTTCATCTGAACTTTATCATGGCTTTGACCTCTTTGCCTTCCTGTCATGAATACACTTCCCCTCGCACTGCTACTTCCTGTGATGTCACAAGTCTTGGTGACTGGTGAGAGAGACCCATGTGATGTGATGACAATGCACACGGCAAAACATCAAAGCAGGGACATGATGTAGTACCTTCAAACATACAGGGCCCTGTTTCTGGGCCGTTCCGGGGGAACTGGGTCATTCCCACAGCGAAGAAGAGCCTTTTCAATGGATAAAATATTTGTATTGTATATAAAATGAGCAAAATATTTATTTTGGTTTCGCGATGAATTGGTCTCGCGTAGCCAGACAACTATTCCACAATCTCCGAATGTCTGGAACTACACCTCCTGAAATCCGAGAGGAAGCTGGCACTTCCGTTCACGAAAAGATATTTAAAAATATATTTACATTTTATTTTTTAATTTCCATTTCTGCTTAGCATCAAGCTATATATGCTTAGACGAATTTGATTTATATTAGGATACACTTGCGCGACTCCAAAGACGAAACGGAAGCGGGGAGAACGCTTCACATTCGCTTAATATTTTGATATATTAATATATCATGATCAGAGCTTCCGTGTCCCAGACTGTATGACCGGAAACATTTGAAATTTGTGGGAAGCAACAGTCTGGCCACGAGAGACTAGCGATGAATTGGATCTGCTTCTAGGTACTCTGAGAAAGCACATTACATCTCCCTACCAATAGGGACTCCGAATCCCCACTACACAAAAGTAGATCCAAAACGACAGGTGGTTGCTGGTGTGGTGGAGAGTGAGCAGCAAGTGTTAAAGTAGCAGCAGCACAGACAGCAGTAGAAATCAGCAAACAGCAATCAAGGAATGAGCAATGCAACTTCCCCATTCAAATAGGGTGCTCTATTATGAAGTGAGTATGCGATTGGTTGAGAATAGAAGCATGGAGCTGAGACCGACGAGTGGTCAACCGGCAGCAATTGCACTGAGTTCCCTGACCGAACTTACTCTGCGCATGTACTGTACCATACGTTCATTTCTCTCAGGTTCCGACCAACGTCTTTGTGTGGGAGTTACAGAGTTATCGTCAACGGATCTATGACACCTCAAACAGACCGCCAAGAGCAGATGGTATAAAATATAATAATTCAATAATAATTTGGCTTCAGACTTCACGTATTGAATTGCCTGAACAATGACTGATGCAAAATCTCTGTTCTAGTACTTTTTTTTACTTAGTACTTTTAGATCTTAGTAGTGCCTTTGACACTGTGGGCTACACGCTACACAGTTCTATTACAAAGATTAGAAAACATGGGTGGGGCTTTCTGGAACTGTCCTTGAGTGGTTCAAGTCATATCTTCATGCCAGGGCGTACGCTTGAGATTTTCTTGCACTCCATGTTAATGAATCCAGCTGTTGTCAATGGCGTGCATGATTTTTTCCTCTCCGACTGAAAAAAAAATGTTTTCTGCGCGCATTCTCCTTGAAACGCATTGACTAGACGTCCCGCTGTGGCCAGGTTTGGCGAGAACAGTCGCGCACAAACCTCTGCACACATTAAAGTGTATGAACGACGTTTTTTTTTTGTGGGTTCCCGGCGTTAGTCTCAAGAGCTGCTTTCTCATTTGAACACTTGAAAATTGTCCAGTACAGGGAATCAGGTCGGTGTTGGCCTTGTAGCATGCAACAGGAAAATGTCCATTTCAGATGTGTGAATATTTCCAACTAAAACGCTAATAAAGGACGTTACCCGGACTTACTGTAAGGGTTCTGCCAGCATAAAGTCTGTTGTAGGTCCAATCCTACTGAGCCAGAATGTTGGGTTCATATAGGCCTATATCAGCCCCACCGTTTAAAGTCTGGAGTATTTCCATAATACAGTACATTCGTGAAAGAGACTTGGACACGATGTGTCCGAGCAGTCGGCCATGACCTGCAGGGTTCCTGAGGGCTCCATTTTGGCGTCTCCTTGTTTAATGTTTATAATGCTTCCTTTAAGCCAAATCATATAAAATATTGAAGTAACCTACAGTATATAATTATGCAGATGACACACACATTTGCATGACATTTAGGCCATGTGACTGGTCCTGTTGAATCTGTGTCATGTAGAGAACTAACCAATAACTGGACGTGGTAACATTTTCTCAAGCTAGATATACAACTGAGATAATTGTCTTTGGACCACAGAAAGAAATACAGAATGTCTTTCTAATTGTTCTAATTATAATTATAACCATCAATTGTTGATGTGTAACAGTTTCCACAACTTGTTGTGTATTATTCAGCTGTCTAGTCTGTTGGAAATTGTATGAATGTATGTATTCTGGATTTTATTTGTCTGTATGTCTCTCACATTTACACTCAAAGGACCACAATAAAAACGTCAATAACTGTTAGGTCTCACCTTGATTGCCCGACTCTCATAACTGAGAGTCACGTTAGAAATCTTAGCGTCATCCTGGACTCAATGTCAATAATCACATCAAATTCGTAACTTCATCAGCTTATTACCATCTAAAATATGTCCAAGCAGTATAGTAAAGGCTTATCCACATCATTGTTTCCAGTAGATTGGATTACTGCAATAGTCCGTTCACAGGGCCTTAAAAAAGGGAACTCTTCGGCAACTCCGACCTATTCAGAATGTGACGAAAACTAGAAAATATGACCATACACCAGTTCAAACCCTTACACTGCCAGTCATTCAGAGAATTGTTTTTAAAATCTTGTTGCTCGCCTACATATCATTGGTTCTGGGCCCGAATACATGCTTCAGCCTCAAACATGCTTGAGCCTCACAAATGCGCGTGCACCGAAAAGAGACAATCGACAAGCTCTCAACGCCCTCGCAGTGCGACACGCTGTGAGCTTGTAGATTGGCTATTTTCGGTGCGCGACACCCATGCGAAACTAAGCGTGAATCAAGCCTTAGGGTGTAAGGAAAGGAAATGCGGGGTGAGGAAAGAAAGGTATGCAGGACAACATGGAGGGCTGGGAGAGCTACCATGGGAGAGGGAGAGAGGAGGGGGAGAGGAGAGGAGAGGAGAGGAGAGGAGAGGAGAGGAGAGGAGAGGAGAGGAGAGGAGAGGAGGAGGGCCACGAGACACACAGAGAGAGAGAGGAGGGGGTGAGAGGAGAAGATTGCATGACCGCCGGAGGTCTTTGTTGTAGCCTGGAGTCCCAAGGGAACCAGTAGCAGCTAACTGGTAGGAAGCAGAGGAGATGAGGTCCAGACAGAAGCTTCACACAAGTTTCACCAAATGTGTGTGTGTGTGTGTGTGTGTGTGTGTGTGTGTGTGTGTGTGTGTGTGTGTGTGTGTCCATCTTTCACCCACATATCTCAGGAACCGTCCCACCGATCGCCTTCAAACTGTGACACGGGAGCGCAGTGCCATGTGTAGGATGTGAATATAAATATAATATATATAAATATAAATCTGCAAATGACCATATATGTCCGTCTGTCTGTCCCTTTTATCCCCATATAAGGAGATCCCTGATGAACGGGTACACAATGCATAGGCTATTGCCTAACCGAGCGGTGCCCGTTCCCAATGGGCATCACCCTAACAACCATGCAAGTGCATGTACAGCCATACCCTCACTCAGTGGTTCTCAACCTGTGGGTCCGGATCCCCAGGGGGGTCCCCACATGATTTTTGGGGGGGTCCCCAGTCCCTAGATGACAGTGAAGTGACAACTTAAGGACTTTTAAGACCTTTTTAATTATTTGACTGCCGTCGACGCGTTATCGAGTCAATTGCTAGTTTGTCCACTTGGCCGTCGACAGTGGTGGAAAAAGTACTCATATGTTCTACTTAAGTAAAAGTATCAATACTGCAATGTAGAAGTACTCTGTTACAAGTAAAAGTCCGGAATTAAAAAATGACTTGAGTAAAAGTAACAAAGTATTGGCATCAAAATGTACTTAAAGTACCAAAAGTACTAAAATATTTGAAAATAGCAGATCTACAAGCTCACAACGCGTCGCGCTGCGACGCGTTGTGAGCTTGTAGATCGGCTATTTTCAAATAGCCTATGTATAAAATGGGGCTAAAGTGGTTAATGAATGTTTCAAAATATCATAATTTATATCTGAAAAGTAACTAGTAACTAAAGTTTTCAAATAATTGTAGTGGAGTAAAAGTACAATATTTGCCTCTGAGATGTAGTGGAGTAGAAGTAAAAGTACTGGAAATTGGAAATACTCAAGTAAAGTACAAATACCTCAAAATTGTACTTAAGTACAGTACTTAAGTAAATGTACTTAGTTACTTTCCACCACTGCGCGTTAGACGCGCTGATAGATTTTTCATTGTTTAATCTGTGATCGCGCTGTTCTGTGTATTCATCAGTTTCGCTTTCTGTTTACTTCACACTCACCGGGTTCCGGATTCATGACGCAGATTCCGTTTCCGGTTCTCTAGAAGTGTCATTTTAGGCCAGAATAGGGAAAAACACGTTTTTTCACACGGAAATCGCTGGCACTGGGGGAGTACTTTATGAAAATACTCTGGCAGTCAAAGAGTTAATACAAATACAATTAAAATAAAAAGACCATTACTGATCAAACAAAAGACCATTACTGATCAAACAATGGCCAAATTGTCAAATAATAATATAAGAAAGAGGCAACATTTTTTAAATTGACAATCTAAAAGCTCACAACTCCTCGCAACGTGAGGCGTTGTGAGCTTGTAGATCTGCTATTTTCACAATATTTTTCTGTGGAACGACTAAATCTAATGTCTCAACTCCTACATTCTAACTGCTTGTCAGGGTGGGGGGGGGGGGTCCCCAGTTCAAATATGATTATTTTGGGGGGTCGCCGGGCTGAAAATGTTGAGAACCACTGCCCTAACTCACAGGACTGCATACATTCATGTATTCAACTCATTGACACTGTGCATACATAGCCCTACCACTAGCACTATCAGCAGACAGCAGGCAATGGTCAAAGTGAAAAAGTTGATTGTGTATAGACTTTTTAGGGGAGATATAGCCGAATTTACACATATAGTAGCAAGACAAAAGTACTGTAGTTAATGCACACTTCTCCTCTGCTCTCCTCTCCTCTCCTCTGTACACTTCTGGGGAAGTAAGCTCCATCTAGAGGCAGACACGGGTAACAACAGCTTAAAGAAACAGCATCAGACAACCTGCTTGCCTGCTGTTCGTTCTAATGTGACACTTAAAACATTATGATAATACTCAGTATTATTAGCATGCTTGCATCCTTGATGTCACCTTGAATGTATTTTCCTATTTAGTGAAATTCTAAATCAGAGGTATGGTCACTTTAATAGCAAAGGCCAATAAATGCCCTTGACTTTATGCTGGTAGCATATGATCAGTGTATGACCACGTTGACAACTTATAGCCTATCATGATATATGATGACTCAGCTTATAGCATACAGTACACTATTAGAGCAATCATGATTGATTACATTTCATTTTCCCATACACCAAACTATCTTTACGACATTATTCATTTGTTTTTCATTTGATAAGGAGTATCAACACTGAACGATCCATCAACGTAATGAAACGCTTTGCTGGGAACATTATCGCTGTGTATTATTCATAATACACGACGACTCATAATTCTCTGTAGGTGTTTTGTCTCTGTCGGGTGGAAACCTCATATGTCCAAAACTGTTACTTTTCAGGATTCAAATTTAAAAAATAGCAAAAGTAGCAGATCTACAAAGCTCAGTTTCGATAGCCTGGCATGGCCAGACTAATATCACTGTGTAGATATTAGTCTGCAATCTCTGTGTGGAACCTGCATTTCCGAGGGGCAAATAAAAAAAAAAGCCTCTGGTGATAAACCCGCCCCATATTTGCATACTGGGCCCTGATTGGTCCCTCACAACTTCGGAGGGAAAGAAATCCAAACTCTATTGAGAGGGGACAGGCTTTTTTTTTTTTGCAATGGCAGATTCGTCTGGAACCAGGCTACAGTTTCGAGCGTGTAGATCTGCTACTGTTGATACTGTTGTGTGACGCTGTAGTATGATCAAGAGGTGTCTACCCGACAACAAAGCTTTGCTACAAGCCACAATGTCTACTCTGCTCATTGGCCCATGGTTGTTATTTAACCACTTGCATGGCATCCCTGTTTTGGGGCATGTCATTAACCGGGAAGGCATCTGTGTCATTGTCAAATCTTTGCTTCTGGGGGGATTCTACAATGTCTTCTAAATCCTAGTTTAAAAAATATATATATGTTGCTATAATCAGTGATTTTCAAACTTTTTCATGTCAAGGACCCCCAAAATTATATGAATTTTGGCCACGGGCCCCCATCTCAAAATATTTTGTTCCAGGGACCCCTCCCCCCCTAGAAGTTGTAATAGAGTTAAAAATCACACCCTGTGTGAAGGAAGCGGTGCCTTTGGGGCGGGCCTTAACTCATTTCAGTTCGTCCCTATTGGTGGTCTGAGTCCACTTACCAAATCTGTACTTGGTAGCATGCTGCAAACTGGAATGATGGCTGTTTAAAGGCCAGCCAATGGGCAGACAGAGGGGGCGGGGCTTAAGTAATGACAGTGAGTCCCGATTGCTGGCTTTAGTCCATGTACAAAATTTGTACTCCAAAGCATGCTGCGAACTTGAGTTATGGCTGTTTGAAGGCCAGCCAATGGGAAGACAGAGGGGGCGCGGCTTCAGCAATTCATGCTGGTCCCTATTGGTGGTCTAAGTCCACATACCAAATGTGGACTTGGTGGCATGCTGCAAACTGGAGTTATAGCTGTTTAAAATCCCGTGCTCATCCCGTGCTCATACGGGCGCTGGGGGTCCCTGGACCCCTCTTTGATAACTTCATCAATGCATGCTCGTGCCTATTGGTGGTGTAAGTCCACATACCAAATGTGGACTTGGTGGCATGCTGCAAACTGGAGTTATAGCTGTTTAAAATCCCGTGCTCATCCCGTGCTGAAACGGACATCCCGTGCTGAAACGGGCGGACGGACATAACTTACGGGGGGGGGGGTCCCTGGAGCCTGCTTTGAGAACTTCAGCAATTCATGCTCGTCCCTATTGGTGGTCTAAGTCCACATATCAAATTAGGACTTGGTGGCATGCTGCGAACTGGAGTTATAGCTGTTTGAAATCCCGTGCTATAAACGGGCGGACGGACATAACATCATTGGGGGTCCCTGGACCCCTCTTTGATAAGCAGTGGCACGTGTGGCCAAAGAGAGGAGAGATGGCATAGGCAATGTCCAAGGCTGTGTGTGTGTGTGTGTGTGTGTGTGTGTGTGTGTGTGTGTGTGTGTGTGTGTGCGTGTGTTTGTATGTGTTTCTTCATTGCCGTCAGGCTCATACGGACGGACGGACGGACGGACGGACGGACGGACAAAGCCACGTATAGAGCGGTTGGCACCGCTAAAAATGTTTGCTACGGAAAAACAGATATTCAAATATTTGGACACATTTTCACGATTTTTCAAATAAATAGCAGATCTACAAGCTCATAGCGCGGCACTCTGTGCCGCGCTATGAGCTTGTAGATCTGCTATTTTTGAATAGCTCAAAGAAATCTAAAATGACACAGATGCGTCCCCGGATTGAATGGGTCAAAGGGAAAAAAAATTGGAAAAGTTTCAACATTTTTACAATTGAACCCTAACCCTACGAACCCAGCTCTGCACAGTATCTACATCCTAACACACATCTAATCAGGTTAACTATCAGAGGAATGCTGCACACAACTTGTCTTCATTTACAGGAATTAGAAAGAGAAAGTGCAGGTGGTGATTGTGGTCTCCACGTGCCACAGTGTGAGCTTGTAAATCTTTAACAAAAAATAAAAATACAACATTTTGAGAGAAAAAAAAGACACAAAATACAAAAATGTTCATTTCTATTGAAATCGTTGAAACCTTTTGATAAAACAAAATAGATGGCTTAAGAAGTTAATTATAATCCACAGCTGATTGACTTTAATTATTGAAGTTTATGACCAGTCTCTATGTACTGATAAGAGCCCTGATCATAGACTTTATTATTAGATAACATAAACCACCCACTTTCTCTTTCTGATTCCTGTAAATGAAGGCAGTTCTGTGCCATCTTAACTCTGATAGTTAAGCATTAAACCTGATTAGGTTTGTGTCAGGAAGTAGATAGACAGATAGTGCAGAGCCTGGTCAAACTCGCTCGCCACACACACACACACACACACACACACACTCCCCCGGGTTTGTTTGATGTGCTAGGCTCTGGGAATGTTGCACGGCCTCGCTAGCGTTGATAAAAAACCCATTTACAGTCCAGTGTACGGTTGGCCAGGAGTCACAGAGCCACAGCGCCGTTTTACAGCTCGCTCCCTCCCTCCCTCCCTCCCGCAGAAAAAAGAAACGCTCTTGCACACGGACGGGGCTGAGGTGTGGTTCCAGCCCACGCACTCTCTGAAGGTGAGCCGACCGACCGAAAGAGACAAAGAGAGGGAGCGGAGCTCACAAAGCAAACATGGAGTTCTTGTGAGTGTTCTGGAACAGGGTCAGCCAGGTGGAGAGAGAGAGGGCCTGAGGGAGGCCTGTTGTGCCAACAGTTCCATTCCACCAGCAACTCAAGTGAAGGTTTCCAAGAACCCGCCGTCATACTGAGCAACCTGTACACTTCAGGTGTCTACGTCAGCGCTTCTCAAAGTGGGGTCCCAGGGGTCCTTGAGGGGTTTTCCAGGGGGTCCCCCCCAGCTAAATGATTGGTAACTCTGAGAGTGTCCAGACGGAACCAAATGGACCCCACGGGTCCATTTGGTTCCATCTGGACACTCTCAGAGTTGCAGGGGGGTCCTTGAAATGAAAAACATAAATAATCCCACAATGCAATGCAATTCGATTTTCCACATCAACTCTCGAAATGGCCGCCAGATTGTTGTGATGGTAACATTCTGTTTTTTTTTGTTTTTTTTATGTAAATGTCCGAAAATACACATGAACATAAATCCAACATATTATCAGTAGAGATCGATTGATTGATTGATTGATTGATTGATTGATTGATTGATTGATTGATTGATTGATTGAATACTTTATTAACAGTTTGCAAAAAGTACAGAGGTACAGGTTAGGAACACGAAAAGCCATGAGGGCTTGTTTCCATTGTGGTCCTGTGTATTCAATTCATCAAGACATATAAAGACATACAATACTATAAAAGAAATCATCAATACTAAGAGCAGTAAAAGTATATTTACAGAAAAACAGTGGGGGGTCATTTCTTTTGGCAAGCTAAAAGACTTGTCTATGTCCAGTTGCAAATTGCAGACGGGTGCTCTTTTATGGTGGTTTTGAAGGAGGGGAGGGAGTCATATTTTTGGATGGCTGGTGGTAGGGCATTCCACATTTTGGTGGCATAACAGTAGAATTAATTCATCTCCATGTTTGTGCTGAATCTGGGGGGAATGGTGTAAACAAACAAACATACAAACAAACAAACAAACAAACAAAAGGTTGTCATGATCTTGGGCTTGGCCTCTGCCCCGGCCCTTGTCATGTGATCCCTGTCCTGTCTCAGCCCTTCCCCTCTCTGTGCGGCCCTGATTGAGAGACTGCTTCCACCTGGGCAACCCAGCTGAAGACTGTTTATTGTAGTTATTATTATTTAAAGTGAATTCACTGAAGGAGTGTTCTAGTGTGTAGGTTGCTGGATTGTCTTCTGTTCGTTTGGCTGCCATGTCCTCAGTTTCTGTTTTTGAAACACTGGACTATAACAATTTTTGTTCAGTTTGACTTAAGCCCTGTGATGTGTACTACTGTGCCTGAGTTTTCATCAGTAAAGAGTGTTCAGGTTTGCCAACTTTGTGTTAAGAGTGTTTTCCGCATGTTTTGGGTCCTACATTTCAGTGTGAGTGTGACTGAGGCGTTTCATTTACACAACTGATGAGAGTGGTGTCAAATGAATCTATGAAGCCACCAGAGCTGCAGCGTCACTTATAGTGTTGATTTTGTCGACTAAAACTATGACGAAAAATGTTGGTCGACTACCTTTTTTCACTGACGAAAACTAAATTAAAAAATGAAAGAAACACTAAGCCACGATGACTAAAACTAAGACTAAATATGTTGATAATTTCGTCAACAAAGAAAAACTAGACTAAAATATTAGTGAGGGACTAGTGGAGAAGAGATCCAGTAGAACTAAAAGACTAAAAGTAATTTTATGTTTGGTTGTGCTCAGGTGAAAATAGCCGATCTACAAGCTCACAACGCGTTGTGAGCTTGTAGATCTGCTATTTTGAAGTGTACATTTTAAGGTGTAAAATCAGCCATTACGACACCATCAAGGCAGATTTAGTCGACTATAATCTTCTGACATTTAGTCGACTAAAACTAGACTAACAGTAAAACATTTCAGATGACTAAAATATGACCAAAACTAAATGGAATTTGATTCAAAAGATTATGACTAAAACTAAATCAAAATTTGCTGTCAAAATCAACACTAATCACTTGGAGACGGGGTTTGCTCATAATGCCCATTAGTCCAACAAACGCCAGGTTAGTGTGAGGTTAGGGTTAGGGATGAGGCTAGTTATGAGTTTGTATCACTATACAGTACTTGTGAGGACCAAACGTCCCCACAAGTATAGTAGAATAATGAGAAATAGACGTTGTGCGTGAGGGCCGTTTTCCTGGTCCTCACAAGAGAAATGCTTGTTTTATGGTTGAAGACATTTTTATAGAGATACGTTTACGATTAGAAAAAGATTCAGGTTAGGGTTAGGATTGGACATTTAGAAGTTAGGTTTAGGGCAAAAGATGGTTTATACTTAGTTGCGCGCCAGTGTCTTGCAGCAAAAATAGCTGATCTACAAGCTTGCGATGCTTTATGAGCTTGTAGATGTTTCGGCTCTAGGCTTACGTTAAATTGCAAAATACATGCAAAATGCAAAGTACATTTACTCGTAGGTATTTTTACTTTACTGAAGTATTTCCAATTTCCAATACTTTTACTTCTACTCCACTACATCTCAGAGGCAAATATTGTACTTGTACTCCACTACAATTATTTGAAAACTTTAGTTACTAGTTACTTTGCAGATATACATATATTACATTATAAAACACACATTAACTACTTTAGCCCTATTTTATACCTAGGCTATTTGAAAATAGCCGATCTACAAGCTCACAACGCGTCGCATCGTGAGCTTGTAGATCTGCTATTTTCAGACATTTGAGTACTTTTACTTTTGGTATACTTTAAGTACATTTTGATACCAGTTCTTTTGTACTTTTACTCAAGCCAATTTTGAAATCCAGACCTTTACTTGTAACAGTAGTTACAACATTGCAGTATTGATTCTTTTACTTAAGTAAAACATTTGAGTACTTTTCCAGGACTGTGTGTGTGTGTGTGTGTGTGTGTGTGTGTGTGTGTGTGTGTGTGTGTGTGTGTGTGTGTGTGTGTGTGTGTGTGTGTGTGTGTGTGTGTGTGTGTGTCATATAATCTGGGGCCCATAATGTTGCAGTTGCTCATCAGCACGAGGGTCTTTGGGGGGGGGGGGGGGTCTCATCGCATCATTCTAACACACTGATGGAGGATGACAGCAAGTTGGAGGGAGAGAGAGGGAGGGGTGGGGGGTCTATGATGCCACATTGTCCTCAGAGAATTGGGGAGGGGGGGGTGGCGGGAAGTACAAACTCCTGCATCGACACAAATGCCCGCGCAGACAGATGCACACACACACGCACACACACGCACACACACACACACACGCACGCCGCGCACATGCACATGCGCACACGCACACGCACACGCACACACACACACACACGCACGATTCCTCGCTCCCTAGGAGGGAAGACAGGAAGACAGAGACAGAAAGAAGAAGGGAAGACAGGATAGAGTCATGAAATGAGACAATGCTCCTGACTGGAAGGAAGGATGGATGGGGGGGAGAGAGAGAGAGAGAGAGAGAGAGAGAGAGAGAGAGACAGAGAGATTGATGTATTGATTGATTGATTGATTGATTGATTGATTGATTGATTGATTGATGTACTTTATTTAGTAATACAAGGTCTACTAAACTGGATAACTCATAAAGCACTAAGCTTGTTTAGAATGAGTTCCCACGCACACAAATCATGATGACATAAGAGACAGAGGAGAGAGAGAGAGGTAACTATTGGCTGAAACCTCTTATCTCCATACTTTATGTGTTTTTTGGTAAATCAACGCCCTACTTGATCATACTACAGCGTCACACAAAAGTATCCAAAATAACAGATCTACAAGCTCGAAAGGTGCAGCGAAGTGACGCGTTTTAGGCTTGTCGATCTGCTATTGTTGCTATTTTTTAATTTGAATCCTGAAAAGTAACAGTTTTGGACATAATGAGGTTTCCACCCGACAGAGACGACTTGTAGTTTCCCCTCAATAGGCTCTATGCACAGCAGCCATATTACCACTTCCTTCACAGGTGTTACCAATGATACTAATGAAGGCTCTGTTCCATTTAGAGTAGCACAGTAGTTCTCAGACCTTTTCATTTCCACTACCCCCATGGCTCTGAGAGTGTACTAATGGAACCAAATGGGGTCCATTTGGTTCCATTTGTACACTCTCAGAGTTACACACCCGTTAGGGGCCATTTGGAACCCCCCCTCAAGGAACCATGTGTAGCAGAGTGTTTCCAGTGAGCCAACGTGCACAATATCAGCACCCTGACTCTGTTTGACCAGAATGGAACAGAGCCTTCATTAGTATCATTGGCAACACCTGTGCATTTCTTAACACTATGGCTGCTGTGCATAGAGCCTATCTCTTGACTTTTGAGTCCTGTAAAGGTACACACACGTGCACGCTGCGTATCGACGTGTGCACGCAGGTACACACGCGTGCATGCACGCACATGCTCATTTTGCAGATTCAGAAGAATGTAATAGGACTAGTCCACCCATAACCTGCCAACCACCAATCCAACCGGGTTATGGTACTGTACCACAGCCACGATTACAGATCCCATCTAAGCAGTGGTGTAAAGTAACTAAGTACATTTACTCATGTACTGTACCTTTAAGTAGCCTACTCTTTTGAGGATTGTTTTTACTTTACTGGAGTATTTCCCATTTTCAACACTTTTACTTCTACTCCAGTACATCTCAGGGGCAAATATTGTACTTTTACTCCACTACAATTATTTGACAGCTTTAGTTACTAGTTACTTTGTATATTTTGATTATTATTGCAAAACATACATTAACCACTTCGGCCCTTTATACTGTACATTTCGGCCATTTGAAAATAGCAGATCTACAAGCTCTTCTATTTTCAAAACATTTTTTTATCATTTAGAACTTGTGAAATGGGACATTCTGCACAATGCGTACTTTTACTTTTGGTACTTTAAGTTTATTTTCATGCCGATACTTTTGTACTTTTACTCAAATACATTTTAAATACGGGACTTCTACTTGTAACAGAGTATATCTACATTACAGTATTGATACTTTTACTTAATTAAAACATGTGATACTTCTTCCATCACTGCATCTAAGCGAAAATGCTAATAAACAGCTTCAATTTAGGGAAAGTGAAGAATCAGCTTCTTCACTGTAGTCTCAAACACAAAGGACCAACCCACTGACTGAGGAGAAAAATGAATGAGATTGTTCATTTAACCACTTGTAAACCCTATAGCAGGGGTCTTCAACGTTTTCAGGCCAGGGACCCCCTAGCTGAGAGAGAGATGAAGCAGGGACCCCCTCTATATAACTTTTTTTTTTAAATGAGGTCTGCTCTTTTTTTCCTCTACACCTATATACCTCTTTGCCAAAAATAGCAGATCTACAACGCCTCGCGCTGCGAGGCGTTGTGAGCTTGTAGATCTGATGTTTTTTGGCTAAAGTTCTCCTCAGAAAAGGGATGCTAGGGTTCAAGTGGTTATTGTAAAAAAAAAAATCATATCACACAAAGATTTGGCAGACCCCCTGTAGTAACTCTGAGGACCCCCTAGGGGTCCCGGACCCCCTGTTGAAGACCCCTGCCCTATAGTATCGTCTCTGTCGGGTGGAAACCTCATATGTCCGAAACTGTTAACTTTTCAGGATTCAAATTCAAAAATAGCAAAAGGAGCAGATCTACAAACTTCCACAATTGTCACCAAAAGTTTGATCCAGAATAGGAACGCTACTGTTCAAGTGGTTTAGGAAGTAGGATGTCTGGTTCAATAGATTCTTAAGGACATCCTTTCTGTCACTGACAACACACACATACACACACACACACACACACACACATGCAAACACACTGGAACTGCAGGAGTTCCCTACTGGTACTTTATCACTGTGGCCAT
>NC_139962.1:59463255-59533255 GCF_963454915.1 Gymnoscopelus microlampas | reverse complement strand
GCGGGGCTAAGCCCCCGACCTAGTAGAGACCTAGCGACGCGTCTGAGTGAATGAACACTTTTAAACCTCAACAAAGCTTTATTGATAAAAAAAAGGACCCAAATGTCTCACATGCATCTCATCTCTCAATAGAAGAGACTTCACTGAAACGAGGAGGGCGGAGCATAAGAGAGTTGATTAGTCCCACTCCTAAACAGAAACTTGGGGTTGCAATCATTTTACAGTGCTATCAAACTCTTGTAAAAGCTCTTTCATGGCAATAAAAGGGCACCATACTGTAATTTGGATGCTTTCGATTTCAATTAGCACGTGTACAAGCTCTGATAAAACATGGTTCATTAACCCACGGTGTTGGCATAGTATATCGTTAAAGCAGGAGAGTCTGTAGACGTTTTTAACCTGTTTAATCCGGGAACGCATGTGTCATTTTAGATTGTTTTTAGCTAAATCCATTTATTTTATACTTTGGGCTATTCAAAAATAGCAGATCTACAAGCTCATAGCACAGAGTGCCGCGTTGCGAGCTTGTAGATCTGCTATTTTTTTGAAAAATCTTAAAAATGTGTGCAACATTTTTAACTGATTTTTTTTGCTTCTAGGGATTCTAACAAATGTCTTCTAAATCCTAACAATTTAATATGTAAAAATATGTATATATTATGTTGCTGTATATCAAAATATTTTGTTCCAGGGACCCCTAGAAGCAAAGATTTTGAGTTAAAGATGTATATCTATATTTAAAGATTTGCACACATTTTCACAATTCTTTTTTCAAAAATAGCCAAAGAAATCTAAAATGACACAGATGTGTTTACGGATTCAATGGGTTAAAGTGGGTTTTGTGGTCCAGAGTGGCAGTGTACCATTTTTCCCATATAATTATTCCATGGACCACTAGTGTGACATGAAGCTCACAACGCGGCGCAACGGCGAGCGTTGTGAGCTTGTCGATCGGCTTATTTTCCGCGGAAAGCTTTGCCCACAATACGGATGCTGAGGTTTAAGTTTAAGTGTGTGGTTCAAGTGCTTAAGTGCCATTTTATTTTGGAGCGCCATAGAGCGGGTTTCGTCCTCTTTTTCAAGAGCAGTGATGTGCCGTGCACAGCCGCTGTGCTGTGGTTCCTCTTGTGAGGTGTGCGTGTCATATCCATGGATCAGGTTGAGTTTTCGGTCAGGGTGCGTGTCACGCGATTAACATGGAATGAACCTTCTTTACTTCAGTGTGTCTTAACCAGTGGAGCCAGGTATAGGCCAAAGAACAGGTTCCTTTGGCATTTGGGCTATGTTCTCACTGGTAGCCCAAATCTGATCTCTGGCCTTAGATTAGTTTGATTCAAGTTCAAGTCTCAACAGCAAAAATAATGTATATATATTTTTTAAATCGCTGAACTTGTAAATCTGCTACTTTTGCCGTTTTTGATTTTGAATCCTGAAAAGCAACAGTTTTGGACATATGAGGTTTCCACCCGACAGAGACGATATAATATAATCTAATATAATAATTTTATGATTATACGAGGACTGAGTAGACGAGGACAAAGGTGACATAACAGCAATCAAGATCATTTTCATTTTGAAAGTAAAAGAAAGTTTTCAAAATTGTTGTTACTTTGCACCGGATATATTGCATAATTCGGTAATTGTCCTCTTTGATGTTGAGCTTTATCTACAGACTTCTTTTATCATGTGATGTTATGATTACTGAATCTCTCTTGGCATACCGTATATGCTGTGTTAGCAGAGCTTTGTCCAAATGAACAGTGATCAAAGGTAGGTGGAAAACATGATCTTCAGAAACTGTGCACACACACACTCCCTGGATGCCAGAGCAGAACCTCTGACCCAAATGTTTCACATGGGCCTGTTATAGCGCCATCAGCAGGCCAAGTTTTGCAACAAAAAAAAAAGTATCCTACAGAATTTGTCCAAACATCACGCAAATCGGTACACATCTATCTCTATCTCTATAGTCATTAAACCAAACGGGTCAGTCGGATTTTTCATATTCCATCCTGATTGGCTAACATTGGCTTCCAAAGTTTGCAGGGGTGCTCCGTTTTGAACAAAATTCCTCAAATCATGAACACAGTGCGCGATTTCCGTAAAACTTTGCACGCACATTGCCACTAGGCCGAGGAAGAAATGCCACCCTACATTTTTTAAATCGGCCTTATGGTGACGCTACAACAGGCTGATTCGCATTTTTACCTATAACTGGACCGATCGGTGTGAAACTTTGCACGCACACACCCTAGAGGCCAAGGAAAAGCCTTTTGTAGCGCCACCAGGGGGCCGATTATTGCAAAACAAATGTCTTGATACTACTCCTACAGATGTTGTCCAAACATCACGCAAATCGGTACACATTATCTCTATAGTCATGTGATCAACACGGAGCTGTCAAATGTTTCATATTCCATCCTGATTGGCATCTAAAGTTTGCAGGAGTGGCTTGTTTTGAACAAAATGCCTCAAATCATAAACGCAAAAACAGATGTCTTTTTATATTACTCCTACAGATTTTGTCCAAACAACACGCAAATCAGTACACATTATCTCTATAGTCATGTGATGAAGACGGATCTGTCCTGTTTTTCATATTCCATCCTGATTGGCGAATTTCAAACATTACTGGCCCACAGTAACCTACCTGACCTGGCGGAGAGCGGAGACCTATGCTCCGAGGAGCACTTTTTCTAGTTTATAATATACTCAGATAGTTCATATTGTCACTTTTGACAATGTAATGTGTCCTCACTGTATGCCAAACAACCTTCACTAATGTGTGTCACTCACGTTAGTGATTGACAGAGTAATAAGCTGTTTCCAAACTGGTGTGTAAGCCTCTAGCCCAGTGACAAACTGTACACTCGTTCAGTTTTTCATGCCAAGGACCACCCAAATTGATATGTATGTGGCCACGTACCCCGATCTGAAAATGTTTTGTGCCAGGGACCCCCAGAAGAGATCTACAAGCTCACAATGTGTCGCATCGGCTACTTTTGAATAGACAAAAAGTTTTCCAAATAATTGTCATGGAGTCAAAAATACAATATCTGCCTCTGAGAAGTAGTAGAAGTATAAAGCCTTGAAAGATTGACATTCTTGGGTAAAGTAAAAGTCCCCCAAAATTGTACTTGAGTTACTTAGTTTCCACCAATGTTCATCAGATATTGTCGGGCGGAACCACAAAACTGTTACCTTTCAGGATTCAAATGAAAAAAGTAGCAGATCGACAAGCCCGAAACACGTGGCTTCGCGGCGCGTTTCGGGCTTGTAGATCTGCTACTTTTGAAGCTTTTGTGTGACGCTGTAGTATGGCGCTAATTTGGGAAAAAACAAAAAAAGTTTAAATATAGAGATAAGCCCGACAGCAACGATATGTAAAACCACTTAAAACCTCTAAACTAAGACATCCTGCTCTTGAACCTTTTGGTTTTTTTTACAGGGTGCTGTCCGGTTATCTGAAGGACAGAACATGGTCCCATCATTCCTCAGCGTTCGTTGAAGGGGGCGGGGCAGCAAGTGTTTGTTTACCTCCGTTGGTACATCTGTTGATTCACCTGTTGGTTTTTCCCCAACAGGTGGCAAACAGCCATTGAGGAAGTGACCCAGTTCATTCATAACACTAGAGTCTAGAGACCCACCAATATGAGGAACCAGTTCATTCATAACACTAGACCTATCAATATGAGGAACCAGTTCACTCATAACACTAGAGTCTAGACCCACCAATATGAAGAACCAGTTCATTCATAACACTAGACCTATCAATATGAAGAACCAGTTCATTCATAACACTAGACCAATCAATATAAAGAACCAGTTCATTCATAACACTAGACCTATCAATATGAAGAACCAGTTCATTCATAACACTAGACCAGTGGTTCTCAACCAGTGGTCCGGGGACCACCAGTGGTCCGTGAGGGGGTTCCAGGTGGTCCCCAGCTAAATGATGGAAACCAAATTTGGTAACCAAATGGACCCTTACACTGTAGATCTTTAACTCTTGAGAGCGTAAAATGAAACACGTTCTCAAGAGTTAAATTGTTGTTAAACATAAGCACACTTAATTTACAAGAAGTCTACACAGTTACAGAATGTAGAAGAATTGTTATTTTGATCACTGTTTGCCCGTTTATCTCTCCTACAGTATATCTCTGCTGTCCGGCAGGAACCAGCTAACTCCAAAATGTTCATTTTTCAGGAAATGAAAAAAACAAAACAAAAATGGAGTTAGGAGGTTTTGTTCATCATTGATAAGAACAGCTGAATGGACCTCCATGCTCACAATGAGGTTGGAGGTCAAAAGGGGGCGGAGCCTGGAGTCAGCAAAACCAGCTAACTCCACCCCCCTTTGCTGGAGTTAGCTGGTTTAGCAAAAAGTTTGAGGATCCAATGGACTTAGCTGGTTTTGTCAGAAGCACTTTTTAATACTTTTCATTGGTTCACCAATATGAGGAACCAGTCCATTCATAACACTAGACCCACCAATATGAGGAACCAGTTCATTCATAACACTAGACCCACCAATATGAGGAACCAGTTCATTCATAACACTAGACCCACCAATATGAGGAACCAGTTCATTCATAACACTAGACCCACCAATATGAGGAACCAGTTCATTCATAACACTAGACCCACCAAAATGAGGAACCAGTTCATTCATAACACTACACCTATCAATATGAGGAACCAGTCCCTTCATAACACTAGACCTATCAATATGAGGAACCAGTTTATTCATAACATCTACACCCACATTCACAAACATATTTGTGTGTGTGTGTGTGGGGGGGGGGGGTGGCTCAGAGGTTTATTCCCCAGAGTTAGTGTCCTTGAGCAAGACGCTGAACCCCTAATTGCTCCTAGATGAACAGGTTGGTGCCTTGCATGGATTCCTCCGCCATCGGTGTATGAATGCGTGTATGAATGTGTGAATGTAATGCACACTCTATGTAAAGCGCTTTGGATAAAAGCGCTATATAAATGCCATTAACCATTTACCATTATTGGATTGTAACACGGTAGACAAAGTACTCAACCCCATGTAGGCTATAGAGTCAAAGTATCCATAGGCTATAGATACTCGTGGTCAAATATTGCTCAACTCAAGTGAAAGTTGGTCAGTCAAATTTTGTAATCATATTAAATAGGCCTGTCAAAAAAAATTGATTCATGAATAAATCGCGATTCTTAATGCCACGATTTTAAAAATCGAATCAAAATATTAAAATCGTTTTTTTATTAAAAAAAAAAAAGAAGATTTTTTATTTTTTTTATAAGTTAGTACCTTTTTCACTGGCACTTTGTCTGAAATCAATGTCAGAAAGACTGACTGACATGATCTGGCTGCATTGAAGTGTATGATTCAACTTTTCATGGTTTATATTATATTAAAATGTTCTAGTATAATTAAAGCAAAGTGATTTGGGGTAGAAAATCGCAATAAATCGCAGAATCGAATATCAATTAATCGCAGAATCGCAATTTTAATCGAATCGGCACCCTAGAAAATCGCAATAAATCGCAGAATCGAATCGAATATCAATTAATCGCAGAATCGCAATTTTAATCGAATCGGCACCCTAGGAATCGATTTTGAATCGAATCGTGAGGTAAGTGAATCGTGACACCCCTAATATTAAAGTAGTGGAGTACTTGCTCCACTGAAGTATCCAAAAGTACATGCTTATATAAATACAAGTATTCCAGTATTCAAGTACATTTTATTTTCTAATATCAATACATTGCTGTATTGTTTTCACAATGCATTACAGTCCTGGTTAACCAGTTCGCACTCAATGGCAAACTATGTCAGGTTATTAAGCCTGTCCAGTGCAATAACTTTATTTCTGGCATGTCCTTTTTTCTGGCATCCCAATTTAAGTACAGGTCTTGGCATAACATGGATATCGTTGCTGTCGGGCAAAAACCTCTCATCTCCATATTAAAATGAAAGCATTTGTCTTTAAAATGTAGTGGAGTGAAAGTCATGAGTTTCATAAACAAACAAACAACAACAGCAAATACTCAAGTGTAGTTAAATACGATACTGAAGTAAATGTACTTTGTTTCTGTCTACCGATGCATGATAATGTGTTCATCACTTTTATGTGCAGCTGGTAAAGGTGGGGCTGATTTTAATTACTTTATGTGCTGCTGGGTAGCTTAACCTATAATGATGCATTTATCATTTAATGTATGTTTTGTATTAATACTCTTCTACAGCTGCACAGTAATAACTAAAGCTGAAATAATGGAAACATTCAAGCAAAGTAAAAGAATCTCAAAATTGTACCTATAAGTCAAGTACTAGTATAACAGTAATAGTACTTGTGCCAGTGGGAACCAGCCCATTCACAAGTCAACACGCTGCACCGTGTCAATATGAGGAAGTCACCTGTATCCTCATTTGATGTTAATTAGTGGGCGGGGCTTGATGAAAGGTGGAAGCTGTGGCTGAGTTATGTAACGATAACGATCTAACGACCACAGCCTCTAGTGCAAACTGTCCACTTCCCACTGTGTACACTATGGCTCTATTTGATCCACACAGGTTGGCATGTGTCAGAGAGCGTTTTTTAAACATTTGTCAACTTTATTCAACAAGGTGCCTTCCCTAAAGCCTGTTGCTTTTCTCTTTTGTCCTTTCTTCCACTTTTGTTTTGTTCCGTTTTTAGATTATGTCGTATTCTGTTTTCTTAGTGCGACAGACTTTGGACTTTTCGCACCATTTTTTCTTAAACCTTTCTATAATGAATGTCTCTCTCTCTGTGGTTATTTTCTGTGTATGATAATGTGTAGTGTGGATGGTTCCCCGTTATATAACTGATGCAAAGGAGCGTTTGGTTTAATTAGGCAGCAGCCAGCCCCCTCTCTCTCTTCAGGCAAGATCCCATATTTAACACAATCACCTTCCTGATGTTCATATACACATTATAGCAGTCAGTAACTTTTTTATAAGCTCTCACATGCATGTTTGCTTTTCTCCTTGTCATAAACACGTTGTTTTTAAATGGTGTCATGTGCGTATGCTTGATTGATTGATTGATGTACTTTATTTAGTAAGACATGAGAACAACAGTACATGGAAGTACAAATTCACAATACGAGGTCTACTAAACTGGAAGACTCATAAAAGCACTGAGCTTGTTTCAAATGAGTTCCCCACGTACACAAATCATGATGACATACTGTATAAGAGACAGACAGATATACACAACTACTATAGAATGTCATACAATCAGTTTACAGGTTACTGGTATGAAGAGTGAAAAATATGTACAAAAGAAGAAAGAGAGAGGGAGGGGGGGTAGGGGGGTGGGGTAGGTTAGGACTTGGACAGGGGCCATCTTTCAATTGCAGCCTCCTGAAGGTGTAACTTTAAGGCAGTTTTGAAAGTGAGTAGGGTTTTACACTCCTTTACTCCTTTTGGTAGGGCATTCCACATTTTTAGCGGCGCTAGCCGCTCTATACCTTTAGGTATAGGGCGGATTCTGCTCTACCTGACTTTGTCCGTGTTCACCGTCAACGTTCTGATTGGTCAGACCCGTCAACGTTCTGATTGGTCAGACCCGTCAACGTTCTGATTGGTCAGACACGTCAACAAAGTGATTGGTCAAGCTTCACGTGACACGTGGCTATAAAAACATTATAAACACATATCGATGACAAAATGTATCAAAGGCGTCGCTACCTTCACACAGGGTGTGATTTTTTTTTTGATGAATAGCATGAGAACGAGTTCATTCCCTTTGTTGAGCCAAATCTGGGTTGAACATGATTTGTGGAGCTGCCTCTGGTGTTATGATCATGGACTTCATTAACATTTTGGAAGTATTTTGACAAATACAGGGGGATCCCAATGTTGTGGTGTATCTTGAAGACCAGGCCCATAGCAAGTTACTGTACTCTGTCCTCAACCCTAAGCCATCCAATCCTAGCAAAATGAGCATGGGTTAGATGGGTTTTGTGATTGAGGCCAAGTAGTAGCCTTACAAGTTTGTTTTGGGATGTTTGGAGTCTTGTTTTTAAGGCATTGGAGGTGTTGTGATACCATGAAGTGCATGCATAATCATAATGACCTTGTATGAGGGCCCCTGCAAGAATTTTCAGAGTATTCTTACTGACTAGACGATCAATCCTCCACAAATAGCGTATTGCTTGGATGACCTTTTTGTTCACTTTTTCTGCGTTTTTGTTTCCGGAGAGGGTTGCCTCCAGGATAGAACCCAGGTAGGTAATTTCCTCCTTTCTTGTGATAACATCATCACCCACTTTGATCGTGAAACTCTCAGCCTTGCTAAGGTTAGGACTGGACCCAAAGAGGATGGATTCAGTTTTACCCAGGTGTAATGAAAGTTTGTTGTCGGAGAGCCAGATGCAGATCTTGTTGAGTTCAGTGCTGAGAGTTTTCTCAACCTGCAGCCTGTCCCTGTCCGAGACCAGCAGAGCCGAGTCATCTGCGAACAGGAACAGTTTGCAGTCGCAAGCTGAAGACATGTCATTCACATATATCAGGAACAGTAAAGGTCCTAGTATACTTCCTTGAGGAGCTCCACAAGTCACTGGGAGGGGAGGGGACTGGGTGCCGTTTACTTCCACCACTTGCTCCCTCCCTTCCAGGTAGGATCTCATCCAGTTTACTGACGTATCATCAAAATCTATTGCTTTGAGCTTATTGATCATAATTGGGTGATTAACGGTGTCAAAGGCCTTCTGGAGGTCCAGCATGACCATGCCGCAATATTTGCCAATGTCGACATCTTGTTTGATAGAGTCGTTCAAATAGAGTATGCATGTGTCAGTGGAGTGGTTTGTTCTGAAGCCAGATTGGAATTTGTAAATTAGATTGTTCTCGGCAAGGTACTTATCGATCTGTTCATAGACTATTTTTTCCATGACTTTCGAGATGG
This sequence comes from Gymnoscopelus microlampas, assembly GCF_963454915.1. NCBI lineage: Eukaryota > Metazoa > Chordata > Actinopteri > Myctophiformes > Myctophidae > Gymnoscopelus > Gymnoscopelus microlampas. The sequence goes on along the minus strand of NC_139962.1, from coordinate 59,524,331 downwards.
AGCTTAGAATAGAAATAGGGCGATAGTTGCCAGGGTCTAATTGGTTCCCTTTTTTGTACAGAGGGGTCACCCTTGCTTTTTTGAAATCGTTAGGGACCCGTCCCTGTGTGATGGAGAGGTTTATTATGTGAGTAATGATTGGAGCAATGGAGGCGGCTGAGTCTTTTAGAAATTTGGCGGGGATGTTGTCGAGACCAGTGGCTCTGTGTTGTTGGAGTGCACTCAATTTTTTAAACACCTCATCTGTTGTCACAGGGGAGAGTTTAAAATCATCTTTGTGTACACCCTGTTTTTCGTAAAATGAGTCAACATACTCTCCACCAAAGTTCCCAGAGTAAGGGGGTAGTTTTTCAACCAAATCTGAGGCTACGGTCGTGAAGAATATGTTGAGGATTTTACTCACTTTCTGTTTGGTTGTAGTGAGAGAGCCATTAACCATGAGGTTTATGTTTGTAAACCTGGTTTTCAATTTCTTGCTGCAGCCTAGTAGATTGTTGAATAGCTTCCAAAGCTCACGTGGTTTGCTTTGATTTTCCTCAATTTTGTTATCGAGGTAACTATTTTCTGCTAACAGGAGCATGCCATTGACCTTGTTTCTTAGCTTGTTTCTCACTTTTTCGAGATTAGCTACGTGGGATTCGAGACCTTTGTTAAAGCATTTGGCGAGTTTGATCCTACCTTTATGAAGCTCAGAACACTTTTTGTTTCTGACTTTTATGGTAGTGAGGATGTCCGAATTTATCCATGGTACCGAGCGGGTTTTGACCCTGGTGGTTTTCATGGGAACCACACTGTCCAAAATTTGAATTAATTTGGTTTTGAAATCAGGCCAAGACTCGTCTACCTGTGTGCTGTTTAGAATGTCGGACCAGTCCTGTTCCTCTAGTCTGTGATCTAAGTCCTCACTCTTGTAGTTTTTGAGGTCTCTGATCGTGACTGATTTGTGGTAACCGGTCTTAGGTTTACGTTTCTTTCTGGTGCAGAAGATCATGTTATGATCAGATATGCCACAGGTAGAAACACCACTATTGAGGATTTTGTCCTTGTCCGTTCTCACACATCAAGTGCTAATGGGACATGACAAAGCACAACAAAACAAACACGCACACACACACGCACACCGATGTCTGCATAGCAAGGTCCAAGTGCTGCTCTGGTAGGCCTTAACACGTTGACATGTGCGCGCGCACGTGTGTGTGTGTGTGTGTGTGTGTGTGTGTGTGTGTGTGTGTGTGTGTGTGTGTGTGTACACATACAGTATAATACTGTAACTTTCTGTGTGTGTGTGGGGTGGTTGTTAGTGTGTGTGTGTGTGTGTGTGTGTGTGTGTGTGTGTGTGTGTGTGTGTGTGTGTGTGTGTGTGTGTGTGTGTGTGTGTGTGTGTGTGCGTGCGTGCGTGCGTGCGTGCGTGCGTGCGTGCGTGCGTGCGTGCGTGCGTGCGTGCGTGCACGTGCGTGTGCGCGTGCGTGTCTGTGTGTGTGCGCGTGCTTGTGCCATGTGCATGTTCGCGCATGTGTGTGTGGACATGATGTCCATCTGTCACAGATGTGAAGGTCAAGTATTATCATGGTACGTCTGTGGGTGTGTGCGAGAAGGAGTCATGCGTGTGCATGTGTGTGTGTGTGTGTGTGTGTGTGTGTGTGTGTGTGTGTGTGTGTGTGTGTGTGTGTGTGTGTGTGTGTGTGTTTCCCCCCCAACCCCCCCAGCGTCACGAACCTCAGCTGTCACCCCCGACTGGCCTCCTTGTGCATAACTGCCCTGTTGAACCTCTCGGCAGACATTTAACCCTGAGAGGGCACCAATGGGTCCGTACATTTGGTTCCTTTTGCACACTTTCAGGACTAAATGAACACTGCAGATTTTACTACGTGGGTTTATTTTAGGATGAGAAAATAAATGTGTAATCAAAGAACAATTATTAATATCCTGAGCATTAAAAATGAGAGTGTAAAAATGTACCCGTGAGGGTTTCCGTGTCTGGCTGGTTAGTTGGTTTCTGAACAACAACTGTCTGAAAATAAACGTATAATGAGTCAACATGCTTGAGGCTGGAATGAAAACGGTCATGTCATAAAAAGATTGTTGAAGTTGATAAATGAAACTACATTCATCACAACTGATTCAAAATACACACACCCGGGCACTCGGATGGGCGCAGGAGTAAAAGGGGTAAATATGGGGAGGTTTGAATCCTCTTTTATTTTTTTAAAGAAGGATTGAGGGCTAAAACGCGGCGCGAAAGCTTGCGGATCTGCTACTTTTGATGCTTTTGTGAGACGCTGTAGTATGATCAAGTAGGGGCGTTAATTTACGGAAAAAACACAAAAAGTTAAAATATGGAGATAAGATGTTTCTGCCTGACAGCGACGATACTGTATGTTGGAGTGATGGCTCGCCGAAAGAAAACCTCAAGTGAAATAGCTGCCAGGCAGGGTCAACCAAGGTGCTTCTTTCCTGTGGGTTGGCACCCGGTCAAGGTTCACCAATGTTGAACTTGACGCTTCACACGCGTCGAACATCACGCGCTTCAAAGCCGTCAAAGCGGCGCAAACAGGACGCTCTGCCACCTCTCCTCCCATATAACGGAAGTGAACGGGGTTATAGCTGCCACGTCTGAAGCGCCTGAGCATGTGTGACCCTTACGGGTCCATTTGGTTCCATTTGTTTTACACTCTAGGGCTTCGTGGTGAAGAGGTTTAACTGTGGAACAACATTGGCTTCCATGTCAGATCTTCTAAATGGTACAATGGTGCGTTTATACAGCGCCTTCACCCAAAGCGCTTTACAGCGTGCATTCCATCCACCCAGTGGTTCTCAAAGTGGGGTCCGGGGACCCTCAGGTTTACTTGACGGGGTTCCAAATGGACCCTGTACAGATTTTTTAACTCAGAGAGTTATGGCCGACGTTGAAAATGTGAACGTTTGGTTCCGCAAGGCAGACGCACATGGACAAAGCTCCCGCAACCTTTCCAATATCATTTAAAACAAAGCTTATTTTACTACACGGTGAAGTTATACAACGTTGTTTTATATTACTTTCTTCACGTTGTTGCGTTGATATAGCTTCAAATGGCGACGAGATCGGCCAAAAAAGACAGCCAGAAGAATGGCGCCTCAGCAGACATGTTCGCCGTCATTAAGCTGACAGAGGAACTCAAAACGGCCCTCACCGTCGAGTTTAAAACGTCAATGGCATCGCTTGAAGCAAACTGGACTCCATTCAGGTAACTATCTCTGATCACGGACAGCGTCTGACTTCCCTTGAAGATGGCGTTAACCAGTTCAGTGACTTAATGGATGAGATCGAGGCCAGGTGTTTGGCCATGGAGGAGAGCTACAATAAATTAAAGACCAGAGTGGTTGATCTTGAATCACGCAACCGTCGCAACAATATCAGGATAATTGTCTCTAAATCTATTGAAGGAGCACAGCCTACGACCTTCTTCTGCGAGCTGCTGGAGGAGATCTTAGGTAAAGAAGTCCTACACCTCCTGAAATCGATTACACCCGGAAGGCTTCACCTGTTAAGCCAACCCCTGGATCCAGACTCTGTAGCGGTGGTCGCTCGCGTCCACCGCTACAGAGTGAAAGAAGCGATCATCCGGGAGGCTCGAAAGAGGAGTGGGAAACTGTTCTACCAAGGGAAATCTCAATTTTTGAAGACTACTGCCCTGAAAATAATGGAACAACGTTTTTCTTATCGAGAGGCGATGGCTGCTCTCTATCAACAAGGATACAAACTGGCTCTCCTGCATCCATCTCGGCTCTATGTCAGAACCAAGGATGGTGAGAGGACCACCTCGCTTCAGTAAGGGACGCCGCGGATTTCGCCGCAGATTTCCTTACATGTCTATTTGGTTCCATTTGTACATACCCATAAGGGGGCATTTGGAATCCCCTCAAGAAGAGACCCACTGGTGTAGCAGAGTGTTTCCAGTGAGCCAATGTGCACAATACCCTGACTCTGTTTGACCAGAATGGAACAGAGCCTTAATTAGTATCATTGGTAACAGGAAGGAAGGAAGGAAGGAAGAGGCCCAATTTCTTTCCAATATGATTGCGTAGAGCCTATTAGGGGTTTCAGCGTCTTGATCAAGGACACTTGCACTTAAACCAGAGATCTCTGAAACTCTGGCTGTGTGAGACGACTATACACTGTCTGTGAAAACAAAGAGCACAGAAACGAAGGTGAGAGTTTTGTGAACAGATGCTCTCGACAAGTTTTTAGACACAAACAAACGTGGTGTGGTTGGTCCGTCTGCTGTTTAATGACTTTGACAATGGAGCAGCTTGCTGCCGTGAGGACGGCATGAGACCCACCGCGGGCTGAGTCATGGTGCTGGGCACTGGGCACGACTCGGCTATACGTTTAACACACACACACACACGCGCACACTGCCCCCCCGTCCTGCTCTCACCCTGCGACCAGTTGCTGCGCACTGGTACAGCTGTGCATTGGTGTGACAGAAAGCGCCTGTGTGTGTGTGTGTGTGTGTGTGTGTGTGTGTGTGTGTGTGTGTGTGTGTGTGTGTGTGTGTGTGTGTGTGTGTGTGTGTGTGTGTGTGTGTGTGTGTGTGTGTGTGTGTGTGTGTGTGTGTTGCTAATGAGGGGAAAAGCAGGTCAGCGCCCCCCCCCCCTGATGAGAAGTAGTGGTCACTTGTCACGCTTCCACACACACACACACACACACACACACACACACACACACACACACACACACACACACACACACACACACACACACACACACACACACACACACACACACACACACGAAAGTTGATGAAGTGAACATGATGAGGTGAGGATGGTGTGTGGGAAGAAGAGATGCTGCAGCAGAGAGAGGAGGAGGAGGAAGAAGAGGAAGACTATGACAACTCATTTACCCTCTCTGTCTGTCTGTCTGTCTGTCTGTCTGTCTGTCTGTCTGTCCATATATCTATCTATGCACGGCAGCCATATTGGAAAGAAATTGGGCCCCTTCCTTATTACTTCACAGGTGTTACCAATGAAGACTCTGTTCTATCTATCTATCTATCTATCTATCTATCAGAGGGGTGTGTGTGTGTGTGTGTGTGTGTGTGTGTGTGTGTGTGTGTGTGTGTGTGTGTGTGTGTGTGTGTGTGTGTGTGTGTAGCAGCCTGAACACATGTTGACCATTTGGACAACAGGTGGTCAGTCATGTTTTATTGTGGTCAACAGACACTTTGCTCAGCTGGAAAAAAAGAAAAAAGAAGTTGTAAATTGGTTTTCTGTGCTCAAGAGAACTGGAGTTGACACACTGGATTGTCAATTATGTCTTTATTGATCTCATGTCATTATGGAAAACACAATGGACATTATGTATGGACCAACCAGCACAGCCAACAGAAAGAAGAACTTCATTTCAATACAATGATCAAGACATTTTGTTGGCATTGATTTGGATATTAGGTATTAGGTATTTTTGGGCATGTCATTATAGGTTGCATTTTTCTAAATAAATACAATAATTGGTTAAAGGTAGGTTGATAAGTGATTTATTTTTGTTAAAATAAGTGTTAAATATATCTATATTCTGATAGTACTCATTGCTATAGGACTAGAGTGTTTGTTCAGTAACAGGAGTCTCTATGTGAGAGAGCATGTGCAGAATACAGATTCAATAAATGAAATTGGAAGTGATGGCATTAAGAAATGAGCAGACAAACGAACTGGAACACTATAAAAATGAAGCTGATAAATGGGTACTCTCTCCTGATTGGCTGAAAATGTTCCAACCACCTGAAAATGTATTTCTGTTTATTAAAGAGCTGGAGAGACAGGGAGACTCCTGTTACTAAACAAACACTCTATAGCAATGATTACTATCACAATATAGTGCTTTAGCCTTTTAACAAAACCAAAAAATATCACTTACCCTATAGGCTACCTTTAATGAATGTTCATCATGTGAAAATTAGCCTTATTGTGTAAAATGACCTGACCTGTAAAATGAACTGTTACAGTGTCACAGTCTCAGTGTAAATATGACCCATTTAGAAACATATGGCTAAACGTTGACCTTTCAGTGTGACCTTGACCTTTGAAGTGTTTGAAACGTAAATAAACAAATAAATGAAGAGCACAGGTCATGACCCTGCCTGCAACTCATCTGCCAGGTTGGATCCAAATCACAAAACAAACAAACACACAAACACACAAACAGAGCATGATGTTATTGGTCTGTATACTTTTGCCACACGCCATGATTTTTTATAGCTGTTTTATCCCCGCATAAAAGTTGTAAAATTTCAGGACAAGGCACCAACTACAACTACAACTACAACTACAGCTACGACTACAACTACAACTACAGCTACAGCTACACCTAAAACTACAGCTACAACTACAACTTATCGTCACATCACAGGTTTACAGGTGTAAAAAGTGGGTGAAATTCTTTGTTGTTTTCAGGAATGAGAAGAATATAGATAGAAAGAAAACAAGGAAAAGGGGTAATCTATATGAGTAAAGTATATCATCTCGTGTCGGGTGTAAACCTCATATGTCCTCCACACACGCGTTGCGGTGCGACGCATTGTTGGCCACGGTACATCTGTACTTGTCAGCGAGCAACGTGCGTGACGGAGGACACACTGTCCAACGAGGCGCGATCCAGCGTAGCAGATGTCCATTAGATCATCATATCACACACAATTATTAACGTACACAGACTCATCAAACGACCAGTGGCTGCAGCCTGCCAGCCAGGCAGCCAGCCTGCCTGTGCGGAGGGGTCAAAGGTCGGCCCCCACCCGCCGCCACGTCTCTGACAGTGTGACAGGCGAGCGAGCGGGCGAGCCACGGGGGCCACCGAGCCAACAGGGCCACGGCCATTGTCTCTGGGAAGGGGACGACTGTCCGTCCCCTATTGTCCGTGTGAGCGCTACTGTCCCTGAGACAAAGGCAGCACCTGCCTGATCATCCCCGAAATTACACACACGTGCACGAACGCACGCGCATGTGCACGAGCACGCTCACACACACACACGCACGCACACACACAGACACACACACACACTGGACTGCCATGTGCCTGACACAAGGCTAACTGTTGTGTCGATAACCTCTCATTTTGCGCGGGGTGTGACATGAGGTCTCTGGGCGCGCGCGTGTGCGTGTGTGTGTGTATGTGTGTGTGTGTGTGTGTGTGTGTGTGTGTGTGTGTGTGTGTGTGTGTGTGTGTGCGCGCACACTGGAGGGGGGGTCAAGTGGGTTGGACACGCAAGACCCCCCCTGAATGGTGTTGGCGGGACAAAGACTGTGTGTATGAGTGTGTGTGTGTGTGTGTGTGTGTGTGTGTGTGTGTGTGTGTGTGTGTGTGTGTGTGTGTGTATTTGCGTGTGCATGAGTGTAGGCGTGCGTGTGTGTGTACATGTGCAGTGTGTGTGTGTGTGTGTGTGTGTGTGTGTGTGTGTGTGTGTGTGTGTGTGTGTGTGTGTGTGTGTGTGTGTGTGTGTGTGTGTGTGTGTGTGTGTGTGTGTGTGTGTGTGTGTGTGTGTGTGTGTGTGTGTGTGTGGAGAGAGGGAACAGGGGGTAGAGTCACACACCCCGGGGGTCAGTTTGGCGGGAGTATCATGCATTTCGGATTTACATCTGCTCAGCCGTGTGCCGGGCTGTCCGCGGAAAACACACACACACACACACACACACACACACACACACACACACACACACTCGCCCGCCCGTTTATGAGGGACAGAGCGCTGGCAGCATGTTGGCATGTGGCTGATTAACAGCAGGTCAGCCGGTCCATCTGTGTGTGCGAGTGTGTGTGGCGTGTGCACGTGTGCATGTGGAAGCGCGGCGGAAGCAACACTACAACACTTGTTGTGCATCTGTGCACGGGTCTCCGGTCTCCAATAACCAGCCTCCTATTCAGCGCTGTGTTCCAGTGCGACAAGTGGACGCATTGCTGCTCCTCGCTGTGGAGGAGCTCTGTCCCTCTCCCTGCAAAAAAGACGCCTTGGATCTGATCAAATAAGACGCACAGTGTTTCCAAAAGGCCACTGTAGAAGCTGTGTGAAAAAGCTTAACCCATTAAGACCCGAGGACGATTCTACAAATGCCTTCTAAATCCTAACAGTTTTTGTGCTAAACCTACCGGATATGTTGCTATTATATTATCGTTGCTGTCGGGGGCAGAAACCTCTTACCATATCTCCATATTTGAACTTTTTGTGTTCTTTTCGTAAATTAACGCCCGACTTGATCATGCTACAGTGGCACACAAAAGCATCAAAAAGTAGCAGATCCGGAAGCTCGAAACACGGCGCAGTTCCGACCTTGTGGTTTTGCTTCTTCTGCTACTTTTGAATTTGAATGCCGAACAGTTTTGGACATGTGAGGTTTCCACCCGACACAGAGGCGATATTTATAGCGAAAATCTAAAATGACACAGATGCTTTCCCTGTTTTAATGGGTTCATTTATACTTAGTCGTCTGACGGAGTAATGCGGTGATCATAGCCGAAAATCTATATAGATCGTTTACATACAACAGAGGTTCTGTAAAGTCATTTTATTTTGTTTTATTGTGAAAATAAATGTCAAATAGCTCTATATTTTCTGATAGCAATCATTGCTATAGAGTGTTTGTCCTGTCTCTCCAGCTCTTTAATACAGAAAGTCCGTTTTCAGGTCGGGAATCCATCCAATCAGGAGTTACAAATGTTCACTTTACATAAAAAATAAATAAATAAAATATATATTCAAAGATTATAAAGAGAGTATATCTACTATTGTTTAATAGCCAAAGTCTCTGTCGGGTGTAAAACCTCATATGTCCAAAACTGTTACTTTTCAGGATTCAAATTCATCAAAAGTATCAAAAGTAGCTTCTACAACCTCGAAATGTGTCGCATTCCTGAGCCAATCCTTTTTTTTAGAATAGTCTAGAGGGTCAACCGACGGTGGGTGGACATCACAAACATAACATACGGACCTGCGAGGCGCACTGTTGCTCCAATCTGTACCAAACTTGGCACAAAAACTGTTCAGAGGTCTTCCATGACAATTGTCATGGAAGACCTCACTCACATATGGGGCACTACATCAGCGTTACAGTGGTGTCCAACATTTAAAATGGCCATAACTAGGTGACCATTGCTCTAATCAGCGCAATATAGGACTGGATTTGAAGGTCGCGTAGCGGCCTGACAATCTAGTAATTCAAGCTGACCAATATGCTGACCAATGCAAAACCAATGCAAAACTATATAAAATAATAATACAAACTCCAAAATGGCACACACAGTGTAATCACTGAGAGGCCTACTGACGATCCAGGTTCAAAGAGAAATATAGTATTGCTCTTGTTAAGATTGGTCTCCTATTAACATCAATTAGTCAAATATTGGATAATTAGCTCAGGAATACAAAAAACAAAACAAAAGAAAACTCCATGTATTCAAGGCTTCATGAGGATTTGATAGAAAATAAGTCATTTTTGTGAAGTGTTCCTTTACAGTAAGCATGGCAGTGCATTAGAGCGAGGGGATCCATCTCAGCTGCACACCTGCAGGTACAAATCACTTTGCCTGACTAGGAGAGGTTCAAAGAGTTAGCATGACATTTACAATTGCCTATAAACATATATATGACATTTCCTGAATATTTCCCAAAGCATGCACCTCTGTGATGTGACTGTAAAGAACCATTTCCTTTACGTGCGAAGATTCAAAGCTACAGGTAATGGTAGAGAACAAGTACAGAAAAAAGTTGTAGCACCAGTAACAATTACACGATAACATAAAAGACAATCTAAAGATGACATAAAGGGATATTTCACTTTCAAATAAAATAAACGCCCCCCTCACGCATTAGAATGTCCTTCTAACGCATGAGGGGGCCGTGTGAATCAACTTTATTGTCATATTTTTTTCATTAATATATATTTTATATATATTTTTTTATGATTATTTTATTTGAAAGTGAAATATCCCTTTAATATCCTTAATATTACTACTGTATCTCTCTGCACCTGGGCTGGTGAGGCTATCAGTAGGTGGGAATAGATATGGAGGTAACTGGCCATCTGCACTTGGATTGACCAGACATGAATGAATAAAATGTGGATTCTATTGTAGTGTTTCTCAACAGTCATCCTAGACTTTTTTTTTGTGTCAAATGAGGCATGGTTACTGACATGATACTGACCATGATACTGACACGCTACTGACATGATACTGACATGATACAGACCATGATACTGACACGCTACTGACATGATACTGACATGATACAGACCATGATACTGACACGCTACTGACATGATACTGACATGACACTGACATGACACTGACCATAATACTGACCATAATACTGACCATTATACTGACGGTAACTGACCATGATACTGATCATTATACTGACATGATACAGACCATGATACTGACACGCTACTGACATGATACTGACATGATACAGACCATGATACTGACACGCTACTGACATGCTACTGACATGACACTGACCATAATACTGACCATAATACTGACCATTATACTGACCATAACACTGACCATGATACTGATCATGATACTGACATGATACAGACCATGATACTGACATGATACAGACCATGATACTGACATGCTACTGACCATGATACTAACATATACTGATATGATACTGACATGCTACTGACATGATACTGACATGATACAGACCATGATACTGACATGCTACTGACCATGATACTAACATATACTGATATGATACTGACATGCTACTGACATGATACTGACCATGATACTGACCATGATACTAACATATACTGATATGATACTGACATGCTACTGACATGATACTGACCATGATACTGACCATGATACTAACATATACTGATATGATACTGACATGCTACTGACATGATACTGACCATGATACTAACATATACTGATATGATACTGACATGCTACTGACATGATACTGGCAGATTCACGTTTTTACCTATAACTGGATCTACCAGGAGGAGGCAGATTTTTGCAAAACTCATTACTCCTACAGATTTTGTCCATACATTACGCAAATCGTTACACATTATCTCTACAGTCATGTGATCATGACGGATCTATACGATTTTTCATATTTCACCCTGATTGGCTAAGATTGACTTCTACTACCTGTTCTGGCGGAGACCATTGTTCTAGTTCGTAGTCACTCAGAGAGGGATTATAGATGTAGCTCCTAACCTCCTCAGACAGTTCTTCAAACTGTCCATGGTACGTTGCTGACACATATAAATCATCTTGAGATTCTGACCAATCATACTGCAGTATTTCTCAACCAGGGGTCCGGGGTCCTTGAGGGGGTTCCAGGAGGTCCCCAGCTACACGATTGATAGTTAGGAGCCAAATAGACTCTTGCGGTTCTGTAACTCTGATTGTACAAAATTCCATGTGTACACTCGCAGAGTTATATTAACACCGAGGATTTTATAGCGTAGATTTAGGTCCATGCATGCACGCGCGTGCGTGCGTGCGTGCGTGCGTGCGTGCGTGCGTGCGTGCGTGCGTGCGTCCGTGCATATGTGTGTGTCCGTGCATATGTGTGTCCGTGCGTGTGTGTGTCCGTGCGTGTGTGTGTGTGTGTGTGTGTGTGTGTGTGTGTGTGTGTGTGTGTGTGTGTGTGTGTGTGTGTGTGTGTGTGTGTGTGTCACAGAGCGTTTCGTTCCAGCCTACCTGGCGCTGTCTGGCTGTTTGTTGTGGAGTGTAAATAGTGACCAGGTCAGGTCGTCACGGCAATGGTCGGCGGCCGGCCTTTGTAGCGCGGGCCAGCAGCGAACTTGAACTTGAGGGCTGAAGCACCAACGTGTGGGTGGAAGATAATGACAAGGTAAACATCAGGCAGGTGAAAACAGGCCATGCAGCTATTAGCAGTCCAACAACAGCTTAACCACATTAACCCTGGCATTTGGGCATTATGAAAATAGAACACACTCATTATTAACAATGTAGTGAAATGAAAAATATGTTTTTCACACTTTTAGAGCATATCCGTGGTCATAATATGGACATACCTAACAATAGATCAATGTTTGTGTATGTGTTTACATCAAAAGTCCCTAAAAGGCTAATCTTAATTACTACCTGTGAACGAAAACGTGCTGCGTGATGATAGACCTGTATGATATCATTTTGTGCACCTGTGTCCCATAGCTGGACGTTCCTCCAAACACACGTCCAGCCGGTGTATTACTCATTGTAAACTTAATCAGCACACTAAGATATGTATCTGATTTTTTTTTTGGTTAGAAATAAGCAACTTGGTAACAAACATTCTACAGATTGGCCGTGTATCTATCCCTTGGCCAGCGTGCATGAAGGGAAGGGACCTTCTGATTGGTTGCGAGGCTGTTTCAGACTGAAAATTCAAAATAAAATGAGAAAAGAAATGGACCTTTAATTAGTTTGGTGCATAAAAATGAATCCCTTCCCATACAGCTTTTGAATCTGTGGTACAAAGTCTGTGGAGCTCCTCTGGTGGAATAAATGTGTACGTCACTAACCTTAGAAACAGTAATTGACTAGATATCGTGTGTACCAAACACATTTTAATATGTGATCACTCTTTACACTCTGAGCCACTTGAGGATAATAGAATGAGCAGGGAGATGTGTTCTGAGATGGAGTTTACGGAACAAGCTAAACTAATTTATTCAGAGATATATAGGGCTTAAAAGGGGGCATTTTATTGGGTTTTGATTGTGTTTTTGTTCTTTAGTTGTTCAGTTCAATAAGTGTCAAACTAAAAAATCGAGTTTGGCTTTAAACAGGAAATGTATTAATAAAAATGCAACAATGCTAGTGGAATTGTTTGTTGTATTGTGTATGTAAATATATGAGTTACATGATACGTAGTACATACAGTTATTATGATTAATTTTGGCTAGATCAAGGAGAGGTGTGTGTGTGTGTGTGTGTGTGTGTGTGTGTGTGTGTGTGTGTGTGTGTGTGTGTGTGTGTGTGTGTGTGTGTGTGAGTGTGTGTGTACGAGCGCGCAGCCGCACACACACACGTGCATGACATGATGTTGCTAGGATAAAACTATCACTGCATATTTGTACATTCATGTGTTCAGTTGCCTGTATGTGTTGCATGTCATTATGTATGTGCACATGAGCGTGTGTGTGTGTGTGTGTGTGTGTGTGTGTGTGTGTGTGTGTGTGTGTGTGTGTGTGTGTGTGTGTGTGTGTGTGTGTGTGTGTGTGTGTGTGTGTGTGTGTGTGTGTGAGGGGTGTGTATGTAGCATCTTCCTACAAGCGTTTCTCTACACACATGTTGTTTAAAGGGCTGAATAGAGGAGTGGAGTGGACAAGAGTCCTTTCACATTAGGGGAGTACCTCAGAGCATAAATCCTGCTGCCTGTCCTTTTATAAGGCCTCAATTCACCAGGGATCATGTTATGTACCATTCTAACACACACACACACACACACACACACACACACACACACACACACACACAGACACACACACACACACACACACACACACACACACACACACACACACACACACACACAGTATATATACATACAAACGTACATACATACATATACACATCTACATACACACACACACACATACATTGACTCACATACACACACATTCTCACACACACAAACATACTTGCATACACACATTCATGAATACACACACACACACACACACACACACACACACACACACACACACACACACACACACACACACACACACACACACACACACACACACACACACACACACACACACACACACACACACACACGCATGAACACGTACTCACATACCCACACATGCATGAACACACTCATACACACACACATGCATGAACACACACACACACACACACACACACACACACACACACACACACACACACACACACACACACACACACACACACACACACACACACACACACACACACACACACACACACACACACACACACACACAATGCGGCGCTGTGCCGTCCCCACAATGCAGTCAGCCTAATGCAGGAGGACAGGCGTGTACTGGCATGGCTTGCACACACAATATGCCATAATTACACATTCATTAAATGCAAACATCTGAAAATGTCGTCCCGCTAAGGACCGCGGAATAACTCAAAAGAAAAAGTAAAAAGTAAAAGAAAGAGAAGGTCAAACAAAGCTCTTTGGGGTGCAAGAACTATACGCTGCAACTCCACTTTTACTAAAGGTTCAGGTTAAGGGTCGTCGGTGGACTTTAATTTGACAATACTATGATCACAGTAAATACTTGCATATACATTTTTGAAGAAGTGGATTAAAGCGTGTTTGACAGGTTGATTTGTGGAGGAAAGAAAGCGTAGAATTCTGTTAACCATTCATTCCTTTCTTCACTCTTTTAAGGCACTAAATCAAACTAAACTCAACTATGGCTAACTAAATTAAACTACACTATGGTTAACTACACTAGACTAAACTATGGTTAACTACAGTAAACTAAACTATGGTTAACTACACTAGACTAAACTATGGTTAACTACAGTAAACTAAACTATGGTCCATAGTTTAGTTTACTGTAGTTACTATGGTTAACTACACTAAACTAAACTATTGTAAATTACACTAAGCTAAAAAGTGGTTAAGCTAGTATAACCACTTTCAACCTATTTTGGGCATGTCATTATAGACTGGTTTCTGTTCAAGTGGGGAGCAGAACGCAGCACTATAACAGCATGTTTGGAATGCATCCTTCCAACTTGAGACAGTACCAGTGTTGCCAGGTCTACTTATTATAAGCGACTTTGGGCTTGATTTTCTGAAAAGTCGCTTGTAAATGCTGGTACAGTAGTTATTGCGGGTTGCTTTTTTTAATTTGGGCTTCCTTCCAAATGTTGTAATTATTGTTAAATCCAGTGGTTCTCAAACATTTTCATGTGGAGGACCGGATTGGCTATTTTCAAATAGCCAATGTATATATATAGGTTTAAAGTGCTCTTGTGGCCTATAATAGTCGCAGGCTTGTTTTCATGGACCTGGTTGCTTATTTCTCTCGCACAATCTGGCAACGCTGGCCAGTACTTGTACAGTAGGCTACTTGAGGTCACATGATCACAAGCTGCGGCTCGCTGCTCAGGTGAAATGTTCAATTACAAGGACCCCCATAACTCTCAAGAGTTATACATCCCGTGTAAGGGTCCATTTAGAACCCCCTCAAGGAACCCTGAGGGTCCCTGGACCCCACTTTGAGAACCACTGCTCCAATCACACAGCTGATTTGAGTCTAATCGTTGTGTGTGTGTTGCAGTGCAATTGGTGTTGCCCCAGAATGTGCACACACCCAGTAATGTTTCTAAACAAGAATGTGTTAAAAAATACATAAAAAAATTGTGAAGATGTGGTTGCTATTCATTGTACAATGAAGTGTATACAGTAGGGATTAAGTGGTTAACTAAACTAAACTAAGTTCAATGCAACTCATCTTAACCCATTAAGACCTGGAACGCATCTGTGTCACTTTTTCATTTGAGCTAAAAAGCATTATTTTACACTTTAGCTATTCAAAAATAGCAGATATACAAGCTCATAGCGCGGTGCCGCGCTATGAACTTGTACATCTGCTATTTTTGAAAATGTTTGAAAATGTGTGCAAATCTTTGAATACATTGTTTCAAAGCGAAAAATTTTAACTCAAATCTTTGCTTCTGGAGGTCCCTGGAACAAAATATTTTGAGATGGGGGTCGGCGGCCAAATACATATCATTTCGGGGGTCCTTGACATGAAAAAAGAACCTCTGATATAGAAACATACGTTTTTCAGATAACTGTTAGGCTTTAGAAGACATAAGTAAGAATCGGCCTCAGGTCTTAATGGCTCACTATGCTAAGCTAACAGAAGGAGTGTAGGCTACTATAGTGTTCACCTGTGGGTGTATCAGTGCCAGATGGGCAGCATGTTGTTGGGCTTTATGGCTGATTGTGGAAGGAGAGCCAAAGCCTGGCCTTGTATCCAGGGTTGCTAAATGCTAATACTAATGGTAGTGCAGCATGCAAACAGATGTGCCTTTAATAGCAGCAGTGAGAGGATCTATAGGCTGTCACTATACAGCCCATGTGGACCCCTCACAGCAATGTGTGTGTGTGTGTGTGTGTGTGTGTGTGTGTGTGTGTGTGTGTGTGTGTGTGTGTGTGTGTGTGTGTGTGTGTGTGTGTGTGTGTGTGTATGTGTGTAATATTGAACCTATGATCTGTGTATGTCATCAGTCATCTCAGCCTAATCCGACCTCTACTTAACAGACTTCCATTATCAAATTAAATAGGGCATCACATGAGGGACCATTTCTGTACATTGAATTAGTATTGTACATTGCTGTACGATACAATATCAATATCTTTTTTCTTCATACCGTCTCTGTCGAGTGGAAACCTCATAATTATGTCCAAAGCTGCTACTTTTCAGGGTTCAAATTCAAAAATAGCAAAAGTAGCAGATCTTTTTGATGCTTTTATGTGACACTCTAGTAGGAAAGTAGGGCGTTCATTTACGAAAGGACACAAAAAGTGAAAACATGGAGATAAAAGGTTTCTGCCCGACAGCAACGATATAATGATATGGAAAAATGAGAAGTTCTCAAAAGATGGCTGTAGGCAGGTAGCAGAATGGAATTGCACAGTAATGTGGAGGAAGTAGTACTGACCACATGTCTAGCATTCAAAATTGGCAATATTTACAATGCACATATTGATGATATAAATATCCATGTAATTGCTTTATACAGAGTTTAGCTGAGTTTACACAGGTGGACTTCTTCCACACCTGATGTCACAAAACTACTTAACTGCATTATTATGGAGATCTCTCCGTGGATGCCGAGCTAAACACAAGGATCGGCAAGGTGGCGAAAACAATTGCTCTCCTAGCAAAGGCGATCTGTGACAACCCCGCAGGCCCACTGACACCAAGCCTGTGTGCTCAGCATGCTGCTTTATGGCACTGAAGCATGGACCCTTTACTCCTGTGGTTCTCAAAGTGGGGGGGTCCCTAGGGGTCCTTGGGGGGGGTTCCAGGGGGTCCCCAGTAAAAAAAAAAATTAATAATAGCCTCAAAATCAGTTTAACCGATTTAGCCCTATTTTGTACTCAAAAATATTTTAGAAAAATCTTGAAAAACGTGGAATAATTTTTGAAAACATTTTATAACACAGATCTTTTCTTGTCGGGTTGCTGACTCAAAATCTTTTCAGGTGGTCCACACCAAATACATATGAATTTGGGGCTCCTTGACATGAGAATGTTTGAGAACCACGGCCATCTACGCGCAGGAGTATTCTGGCCATCACCTGGCAGGACTGTATCTCGAACAAGAATGTTCTGGCACAGGCGGGAACACTAAGCATGTTTGCCCTGCTGACTCAAAGGCGCTTACACTGGCTTGGCCATGTCAGCCGCATGCAGGATGGCCGGATCCCCAAAGACATGCTTTATGGTGAGCTCGCTGCAGGAAGGCCTTTTCTTCGCTGTCGATGTCCGCAAACGAGACCTGAATGCAGGCAACATCGTGGGGACGCTGTAACTGCAAACTGTAACAAATGGGGACTTGCCACCCAAGGCAGGCATCCTGAAGAGTGAGAAAACGAGAGAGGACCTGTGGGAGGAGAGGAAAGAGCCCAGACGACATATCAAGCGCCCTCAGAAGTGTTGAGGAATAACATCTGTAGAAACTGAAACAGAGACTGACACTCAAGAATCGGCCACGGCCACAGCAGGCGCTGCAACGCAACAAGAGAGGTGAAAACATTATAAGTTCAACCGTTTCTTTTCAGGATTCAAAAACAAAAATAGCAACAAAAAAGAATTGCTCTTGGGCTACTTTTGATATACTTTTGTGTGACACTGTAGTACTATGATCAAGTAATCATATTTGAACTGGGGGACCCCCCTCACCCTGACAAGCACTTAGAATTGTAGGAGTTGAGGCATTACATTTTGTTTGACTCCGCTCCACGGATATATATTGTGAAAATAGTCCATCATGTAGATTGTAGATTTTTGCCTCTTTCTTAGGAAATATTTGATAATTTGGCCAACCATTTTTTTATATTATAATTATATTGATTACTTTTGATGCTGCAATGGTTTTATTGTTTTACCTTTTTTATTTTAGAGGTATTGAAACGGTCTTGAAAGCCCTTAAGTTGTCACTTTGGAAATGTGCAGATATACCCTGCAAACACTTACTGTATACTGTCAGTTGGTTTGTTTAACGTTGTTTACTGCTGCCTGTTGTTTACAGTAAAATGCAAATCCTCTGGGGACCCCTCTCTGGTGGTCCCCGATTCCACGGTTTGAGAACCCACTGGCCTTGCGAGACAGAAAGGAAGCCGTGGAGTCGTAATATAACTCTGTGGTATCTGTCCCCTAAACATCACACAGAGGTCTGTCCCACGTCACAGTGCGTGACGGCCTGATTGACCAAACAGTGGGCAGTTGAATGAACTGTGGCCCTCCAGCAGGCTGTGGCCCTCCAGCAGGCGGGTCAATAGGCTCCACCACAAAGAATTCTACATTCCACAGACAAGAGCCCTTTCCCAGCTCCCATTCCCTCATAAAAGAGCATGAGAGAGAAGCTGCATGGAGCAGACGTTTGTCTGCAGGCTCTGAACGCACAGGCAGGACCTCTTCCACTTGGGAGACCTGTTTTACTGTCATACTTGCACACGTTTTATAGCAACGTGTGTGCGCGCGCGTGTGTGTGTGTGTGTGTGTGTGTGTGTGTGTGTGTGTGTGTGTGTGTGTGTGTGTGTGTGTGTGTGTGTGTGTGTGTGTGTGTGTGTGTATTACTATACTTTTGAGGACCAAATGTCCACCAAGTATAGTAGAATTTGAGAAATAGACATTGCGAGGTTGTTTTAAGGATAAAATTATGTTTTTAAACATTCAGGTTGGGGTTAGGGTTAGACATGGTTTAGGGGTTACGGTTATAGAGTTATGACTGATTTATACTTAGTTGCACGCTTGAGTCGTGCAACGAAATACAGTCGATCTACAAGCTCACAGCGTGTCGCACTGCGACGTGTTGTGTAGGTTTAAAATGTCAAGAAATGGTCAAAATTGCATTCATAAAATTGTCATCCTAAAGTGTTGATGTCCTCACAAGTATTGTCAAACAAACGTGTGTGTGTGTGTGTGTGTGTGTGTGTGTGTGTGTGTGTGTGTGTGTGTGTGTGTGTGTGTGTGTGTGTGTGTGTGTGTGTGTGTGTGTGTGTGTGTGTGTGTGTGTGTGTGTGTGTGTGTGTGTGTGTCCTTACAGTGGAGGTGGTCCCATTAACCACCATTAGTGTTATGGAGCCCCCCTAAAGGGTCTGGCATCCAAGATGACCCAACCTGTTTCATTTACAAAAGACACACGCACCCACACCCACACCCACACACACACACACACACATACATACAGAGAGAGAGCTGAACTCGTCCTCTCTGACAGGAAGTCTGAGGCATTCGTGGAATCTTAACAGTGCTTTTAAGACCAGAGAGGTGACAAAGACATCAAGGACCCATCCCAATGTGTGCGTGCGTGCGTGCGCGTGTCAGAGAGTGTCTTGCTAACATGACATTTGGGGCCATCTGACTGCACAATCCTCAGTAATATTGTAACACAGACATATTTATAATACACTCTCTGAGTTCCAAATAGATGAATCATCACTGAGGATATGTTTTACTGTACGGGAGTCACTAACTAACTCAGTAGATTAGCTCAACGTCTCTGCTCAAACACGCCATAACTCTAAACCAACTGGCTGGACAGGGACAAACGTGGGGAGTTGAATTAGATTCAACTACATTAAACTAATATTAATACTTCATCCACTTTACTTTACCACCCTCTAACAGCACTCTCTCTCTCTCTCTCCCCCCCGCCCCCCAGGGTCTTATCTGTACCATTTGTAGCAGCTATTAGCATTGAAGTGGCTGTTAATCTCAAGCTGCAGGGAAGGAAACTCACTTTCAAAGAGATGGGGTCACCTCCCCACCTCTCTCTCTCTCTCGCTCTCTCTTCCCTGCCACCATCCCCCACGCCCCTCCCTCCCTCCCACTCTCCTCCTCCTGGGTTGAGGGTCTTTATGTTGACATCTGTCACCACATTCCTGCAGCGTCTCCTCATCCTACCTGTTGCTTAAACACTAAAACTCACATTTGTCTCTGCGTGACAAAACAAAATAAAAAAAACATTCTTCCTGCAGATGTAAGTGCGGTATGTTGATTGCTTTACTCTCCCTGCATGTGAGCATGCTCGTGCTCCTGGGTTGCAGTCCGCGTGTGTGTGTGTGTGTGTGTGTGTGTGTGTGTGTGTGTGTGTGTGTGTGTGTGTGTGTGTGTGTGTGTGTGTGTGTTTTCTCCATATTACATTTCTGGGTGTTTTTTCGTAAATGAATTCCCTACTTGATCATATTACAGCATCACACAAAAGTATATCAAAAGTAGCAGATCTGCTCGAAATGAGCTTGTAGATCTGCTACTTTTGCTATTATTGAATTAGAATCCTTTGCTTTTTCTTAATCCTGAACATTTTGGACATGAGGTTTTCACCCGACAGAGACAAAATTGTTCTACCTCATGAGCATATGGAGTCTACATCGAAACCATAACAGCAGCTACGTCAAAATCTATAGAAACTGATACAAATCTGAATCTACTGTAACAGGGATCACTTTCAGAGCGTTTTGATGAACGATAGAAACCCTGACAGCCAATCAAAATCCATACGAATTTAAAGGACGCCACGTTCAAACAAAAACTCTTATCTCCATACTCTAACTGTTTGTGTTTGTATCAGCCAAATACTAAAACTCCCCATTTCAAAGCATTTCCCCGGGATGTCAAATTATACATGCTGAACTCGACAGAAAGGAGTTAACGCTCATTTCTAGCCCTGTGCAAACTCCAAAATGTCTGAGAGACGCAAAGCTATGGCTCGGGATAAGTTTGTATCAGGCTGAGCACTGTGACACAACGATTGATAAGAAGGCGGGCGTCAGGCTCGCGCAGGGGTAAAGTACCTGCCCATTACCGTGGAATGTGGGGTTTGATTCCTCCATGATGCATTTGGCTTGGCCGGGCGCTCCAATTAACAGAATTGGCTGTGCACGCAGGAAACACATGTTAACATAAAACATACTTCATAAAACTTACTTCATAAAACATACGTCAAATAACTAGTCACGGTCACGGCAGGAAGTAAAGTAACCGGTGCTACCTACACTTTTATTATTTTCCCATAACATATGGAACAAATAATATCAAATTATTGTTTCCCCCATATGTTTAGGCCCCTCCGCAAACTTTGGAAGCCAATCATAGCCAATCAGGATCCAGCGATCAACTTAGAGGAGCTCTTCATTCAACCATTTTCAACCTTTATCTTCACTAGACAGATATGGTGCCAACTTATGATAAGCATTGGTGAGAACCAATTATATGAAGAAGATAGGTTCTTCTTGATCACATGACTATAGAGATAATGTGTACCGATTAGCGTGATGTTTAGAGATAATCTGTAGGAGTAATATAAAACTAGAAAAAGTGCTCCTCGGAGCACAACTCTCCGCCAGAAGACTTGTGTTGGTTCGAAGGTCGCGAAGGTCGCTATCCCTCTTGTATATGTAAGTGTCCTATCCATCCTGTCTGGGTAAGTGTCCTCTTCCGTCCTGTCTGTGTAAGTGTCCTATCCCTCCTGTTCTATCCGTCCTGTCTATGTAAGTGTCATATCCCTCCTGTCTATATAAGTGTCCTATCTGTCCTATCTGTCCAATAAGACAGATAGGAACAATTGGACCGCGACTACCTGACTACTTCCGGTTCGAAGGTCTGGGAGTGAGCTAGTGGCCGGATTTTCGGTATTGGAATCTGGCTTATCACAGTGACACATGTATTTATAGGTCGCTATCCCTCTTGTATATGTAAGTGTCCTATCCAACCTGTCTGGGTAAGTGTCCTCTTCCGTTCTGTCTGTGTGAGTGTCCTATCCCTCCTGTTCCCGTCTTACCTCACTCTGACAGTGGCGGAGACACTGTCAGAGTGATGCCATGTATATATAGGCCCGGTGGCGTCACTAGCCAATCAGATCACAGTATTTCACGTGTCACGTGAGGCTTGACCAATCGGTGTGTCATGTTTAGAAAGTGAAAACGCAGTGATAACAATACTCTCCTGGCGGAGAGTAAAAATAGTTTAGCAAAAATCGGCCTGCTGGTGGTGCTATAACAGGCCGATGTGAAATATTTTGGGCAAAGGTTCATCATTGGCCTTGTGGGAATGTGCGTGCGAAGTTTCACGCTGATCAGTCCCACAGTGCCGGAGATAAGCTGCTCACGGACAGAATGACGGACGGACGGACGGACACACGGATGGACGGACAGGGGCGGAAACAGGGGCCTTCGGCCTGGCGGAGAAAAAAAGCCAAAGGCTTGTTTCCATCGTGGTCCATTAAACATTCAACACTCACATTCAGTCCAAATTGAATGTTCAAGGAGCCATGCTTAATCTTACAATAAATCCACGAAATAAGCCACTGATCCAAGCGACATTGATAACATCAGGGATCTCCATAATATGGCGTAAAAGGGACAAGGACTAACAGATACAGAGTTCTCCATATATGGGCACAAAAGGGGCACATGCAGATAGACATATACACTCTGACGGGTACAACGGATACTCTGACAAAGGGTACAATGGGTATTGCATAACCAGGTGGGGCATGCACTCCTAATTTGCATCATTCCCAATTTGCATCATTCCTGAGTAGTCGTAGAACGGTGGCCAACAATATATGCCTATATAATGGCCTATCGGTCAGATTGGAAGTTCTGGACAACCGCCTATCCAACCGTCTTGTGCCGGGCCTCCCTCGGGTCGTCAGCAACGTACCCGCCGTCGAGTTTGAGGTCATCGGTCGAACGGTTCTCAAGATACGTGAACTACAGACGGATGGACATACACACACATTTATTGTAAGATGGTGCTAATATTTCTATATGGTACTTTGCTCTAGTAGCTACAGCGACATGTACGCATCATCAATACGTCATGATGAGATCTTCAGCTGTATATAAGTCCCTGATGGTTTTCTGGTGTGGACACAACACACAACCTGTTGAACGTGTAAGAAACCTAAGAGCTCAAAATGGATTCAGTGTTCGTCATAATCAGACGTCAGAAGACCAATATCTTCACACATGCCAAGGAGTCCTCCAGCGTCTATGAGCTGAAGCGCATTGTCGAGGGAATTCTGAAGATAGCGCCCGGCGAACAAAAGCTCTACAGAGATAAACAGGAGCTACACGACAGCAAGACTCTTAAAAGCTGTGGCATCAACAACAAGAATGCAGGACCCGAGGACCCAGCTACACTTGGCTTGGCTATACGTCTTGGTGATGGGAGCTTTGAGCAGCTGCAGATCGACCAATTGACCGCTGTAACAAATCCCTGAAGGCTAAAGGTGGGCTCCAGGGACCCTCAGGGTTCCTTGGGGGGGTTCCAAATGAACCCCTACAAGGATTATGGGGGTCCTTGAAATACATTTTAAAAATGATTTAGGCACACAAGAAGACCACCACCAATGACTGGAATGACCAGGCTGTGTGGAGAGTAGTGAGATTTCTTTTTTTTAAGTAGTGGGGAAAAGATCAAAATCTTTTCAGATGGGGGGGTTTGTGGATAAATACAAATCAATTTGGGGGGCCTTGACATGGATTTTTTTTTAGATCCACTGGCCTAAATACTCTCACACACATGCAATGGAAGGAGTGTGAGGTGGAAAGGAAGAGAGGTTTATAGTCATAGTCTGTGTCCTTCTGTCCTTCTGTGAGGGCCATCAAAGAGATGAGCCTTCTTCCTGTGCTGAGGATGAGGAGGGTCGGGACCCTTGACTTTGAGAGGTCGTAAAGCCACTGAGTTGCCATAAAACTAGTCAACTGGAAGCAGCAGTGAGGACGTGGGCGTGGACCCATCATCATCATCATTGCCCTATAGAACCTATAGATCACTGTTTCTCAACCATCCATGGGATAATTGCAGGTGGCTCATGGGAGTTTTTTCTTTTTTTTTCAAATTACATATACTGTACAGTATATAGTCACTGCTATTTTTGACGCTTTTGAATTTGAATCCTAAAAAGTGACAGCTTTGAACATATGAGGTTTCCACCCAACAGATACGATATGCTGGAAATTTGTAAAATGTATGAAATTTGTTTAAAATACTGCCTCCCCCTGGCCAGCCAGGGCGCCTGATGGAGGGGAAAGGAATTGGTTGGAATAACGAGTTTCTTCCACGCGAAACTCTCCCCTGTCAGGTGACAAGAAGGTCAGTTGGCTCTCATGCATTGAAGGAGGCATGAGCTCGGCTCTAGGCTCTCCCTAGTTTGGCAGAGGGAAGGTAGTGCCCAGGATTACATAGACAATTGGCACTGGGTGTAAAAAATGGGGTTACAAAATCGTGGGATAAAAATTGGGGGAAAAAAATAATATATATATGTTTAAATAATATTTCATAAGTCCATCAAATAAAGATGTAAGAGGAAATGTGTCAAGGAATTTAGAGCATAAGTGTATTAAAGTAATGTTTTGTGTGGAAAGATTGCTGAAATGAATGACACATTGGCTGATGTCATAACCCACGGCAAAGTTGATTACTAATGAAGTAAAGTAAATTTTAAAAAACTCAAAAAACAGGTGCATTTCTTAGTACAAAAAATGGCTATATATCATTTGGAAAGGTTTTGTGAGTATTTCTTGACTTGGTGTTGTTCCCACGTGTTCTATGTATCTGGGAGAAAGAATTTATTGACAGCCTATACACAATCTACTGAGGACTTTAAGACACAAAACCTAATTCACATCGCACCAAAAATAAAGGCTTCATTATGGACATCATATCCAGTGTTGCCAGATTCTGTGAGAGAAACAAGCAACCAAGGTCTAGGAAAACCAGCCCAAAAGAAGCGACTATGGACCACATGAGCATTTTAACATATACATCAGCTATTTGAAAATAGCAGATCTACAAGCTCACAACGCATCGCAGTGAGCTTGTAGATCGGCTATTTTCAAATAAAATACTGCGGGGAAATTATAATAAGCAGATCTGGCAACCCTGATCATATCATGAATTGGACTTTTTCCGCGATATTTCCGGCAGAGCAGGCCTCTCATTCAGTGGACTTTAATGACCAAAGTAATAGAAAGAACACAAACAAAAAGTATAGCATGCCATGTCAGATTCAACCCATTTTCCTGAGCTTTTGGGCCTGTGTGGATCCCCGACTATTCAGGGCGAGATGAGGAATCCACACGGTCAATGGCAGTTGAAAACATGGAGCCTTGCTCTCACCACCACCCCCCTCGTAAAAACGTCACTCGCCCTTTGTCCCCGGGCACAACGATATGCTCATATGTTGATTCACGATCCTTTCCGACTCCAGGCCTCTCAGGATGTGAACAATCAAACTTCACTTTTCCTCCTCGTAAAAAAAAATAAAAGAATGAAAGAAAGACAATGACTCGACGGAACAATGGCCGCCTGATCGCTTGTTGATCTGATTCCTCTCGACCCTGGGCAACGACGCAGCTCTGGAACGCAACTTCCTCAATTAGTACATAGAATCCTAAATAATGTCATGCATTACTTCCTGCCTTCTTATTTCAATTCAATTAAATTTTATTTTGTTGCGTTATGATCCAAGAATCCAGGAATAACATAAATGTTGACTGTCCAGCCTACAGTTCAAGAGTTATGGGCAGGGTTGCCATATCTGCTTATTATAATTTCCCCGCAAGATTTTATTTGAAAATAGCTGACGTATATGTTTAAGTGCACATGTGGCCCATAGTCGCTTCTTTTGGGCTGGTTTTCCTAGACCTGGTTGCTTGTTTCTCTCACAGAATCTGGCAACACTGGTTATGGGCCAAACGGTAAAGCGGCCTGGTATAGCACCACTATGAGCAGCATGAGGCTGACTGGACAAATTCCGGGTGGAGTGTCTTCCTTTGCCCATTATACTGGAAGCGTGTGTGAAAGGTTTGACAGCAATGTCCGAGATTAGCTGCCATAGACCATATTCACACGGCGGCCATATTGCCATTAAGTCAATGAAATGCCACCCCAGTTGCCACAGCAACGCAATGTTAAATTCCAAAATGGCCACCGTGTGAATATGGACTATTAGCTGCCTGCACAGACACACAGACACTGCAGTCACAAACACGCACGCGCGCACACACACACACACACACACACACACACACACACACACACACACACACACACACACACACACACACACACACACACACACACACACACACACACACACACACACACACACACACACACACACACACACACACACACACACACACACACACACACACAGCCAAATAGGGGCAAAATAAATAATTTCCGCCTCCCGGCCTGGCGGTGGTAATCAAAGATGTAAACAAAAGCAGTACAGACAATACAAACAGCACAATGGTAGGCTGGTAAAATGAATAAATCCGCAGGTACTGAAGTGATCAGCAGCATGGAGTTCAAGTATTGTGATAAAGTATAAAATGACCATTGTAATATAATTCTGGTACAGTCTTTGATTAGATGGCATGTTACTCCTAGGATTTCCAAGAAGGAAAGGATGGGTTGTATCAGTGGTTCTCAAAGTGTGCTACGGCAGCCGTCCGGGCCCACAAAACCTTTTCTAATGGGGGTCCACGGCAGGACGGACCCAAATATGTGAAAGGCAGGCCCGGACTGGGCCTGTAATTCAGGCCGGGAGTCATACACCCTTCCAGGCCACCCTACCCAAACGCTAGGCTACATGAACACGAACGTGCCTGCCGCCCGCACTCACACACATGCCTTGTGGTCAGACCATAACAATAGTCAATTTTGTCTGAGATGTTTCTTGTCAAAAAAACTAAAAATACAAACATACGGTATACCACACACTGTAGGCCTACAGTAGTAGTCACTACAACACTCACTTCTACTATACAGTATGTCACAGGAGCAATCCATATGAATTCAACAGTTACAGTACATCAGTATTCCTTTCCACATTGGCAAAGTAAATCACCAAAAATCATTATTCAGGAACAGTCACACAAAAGTTCTATATCCAGTCCAGTGCTTTTCTATTTCCTACATACAACATACCATCACATCTTGTCAACAAAATGTTTCCCTCAATACAAGAGTCACAACAGGACTCCTAAAATAATGCTATATAAACCATATTCACACGGCGGCCATGTTTCTATGAAGTCAATGAAAGTAGCCACCCCGGGTGGCGGCACTTTCAATGTTAAATTCCAATATGGCCTATACTATACTATGGTGTATGGAAAACATGCTTGTCTTATTTTGTCATCAAATTAGCTTACCAATAGTCAATATGCCTATACCAATATTCAACAAGAGTAGAATAACAGAAGGCCTACGTAAAAAGCAGCGTTCAATTTGTGTGTTATTTCAGTAACATTAAAAGTTGCAAACATCGACTCACTCAACTATAAGAGACTAGTAGGTTTTATGTTTGTGATGAGAGACATAATACCACAACAAATCACATATACTAGCACTAAATGGAATAAGCTTTGACAGTAACCTGTACATTAGTAGTCTAATGCCAAGGTTATTTTTTACAGCTTAACATGCAGCCAGTGGGGGGAAAGGTACTCAATTTGTAGAAATACTCTGTTACAAGTAAAAGTACGGAATTCAAAATGTACTTGAGTAAAAGTACAAAGTATTGGCATCAAAATGTACTTAAAGTATCAAAAGTAAAAGTACATGCATTATGTCCCATTTCAAGTTTTCAAATATAAAAATCTTTTGAAAATAGCATATCTAAAAGCTCACAATGCCTGTCATTGTGAGCTTGTAGATCTATTCTCAAATCGCCCAAATGTATATAGGGCTGAAGTGGGTATGTTTTGTAATAATAATCAAAATCTACAAAGTAACTAGTAACTAAAGTTTTCAAATAATTGTAGTGGAGTAAAACTAGGCTACAATATGTGCCTCTGAGATGTAGTTGACTGTTTGTTAAGGTCAACTTTAATTTTTCAGACCCACAGCTGCAGTGCATAATGTATTGATTAGACCACGGACCTGAGATGATAAATGATTAGCCTAATTGTTAGTCATAGCTGGTCTAAAGTATAGGCTCTATCCACAGCAGCCATATTATCACTCCCTTCACAGGTGTTACCAATGATACTAATGAAGGCTCTGTTCCATTTAGTCTAGCACAGTGGTTTCCACGACCCCCTCTCTGAGAGTGTACAAATGGAACCAAATGGACCCTGTACACTCTCAGAGTTACACACCTGTAAGGGGCCATTTGGAAGCCCATGAGGGTCCCTGGACCCCAACTGTATAGACCCTCTGGTGTAACGGAGTGTTTCCAGTGAGCCAACATGCACAATATCAGCACCCTGACTCTGTTTGACCAGAATGGAACAGAGCCTTCATTAGTATCATTGGTAACACCTGTGAATGTCTTCATAATATGGCTGCTGTAAATAGAGCCTATTCCAGAGAACCTCATGTTGAGAAGAATCAGTGTTGTGTAACTTACTTTGACTGCAGAAGCATATTCGACTGTCTGGGGGCTTTGAATGTCAGTCTGTCATTTTGAAACAGTCTCCTCCACAGGACAGAGACAGACACTTGTCCTTTCAGTGCCACCACTCCTTTTCTTACTGGGTAGCCTTCGGGCTTGGGGTCCATATTTGATCAAGATAACGTGACGCAAACGTTAATTAATCTCAGAATCTTCTCAGACATCTCACAACTCTCTCTCTCACGTTGCTGCTCTGTTTACAACTGCATTTGTGATGGGGGCGGGGCGGAAAGCCAAACAAGCCAATCACGTCTTGATCCTTCCCAAAAAAAACTTTGATTACAGACATTTGGACCAATCCAACAAACAGGCACCTATCCTATGTCTCAGTGGTTCTCAAACTTTTTCATGTCAAGGACCCCCAAATTGACACTTATTGGCCCGCGGATCCCCATTTGAAAAGATAAGACAGGGAACCCCATAAGAGAAGATTTTTAAGGCTCTAGCAGTGATTCTCAACCATTTTAATTTCAAGGACCCCCAGTTTGACATGCATTAGGCTATGGACCCCCATTTAATCCCAGAGATAGAGATGCCAGGCCCAATTTATATTGTAAAATCAATGTTAATTTAACTCTGAGAGGGTACAAATGGACCTCCATTTGGTTCCATTTGTACGCTGTCAGAGTTACAGACCCATAAGGGTCCATTTGGTTCCACGGCACCGAAATCTGGAGTCCTAACAATCTTGTTGCCAATAATTAAGCTATAATATATGTGTGTTTAAATTATCCTTTCTGCGTGTAGGGCCTGTGGAGCAGCGGAGTGAGGCTTTTTAGGAAGCAGTGGTTCGAGACCTGATTTGGGTGTGCCTTGCCATCCTGAATTGTGCAAGTTCAGATGCGGCATGGGAGAATTCCCCTTTAGGCTAGTGGCTACGATGTTGTCTTTCCACGTGGGTAGACCAGAGTTCGATTCCCGGGCGTTATACTCAGTTGATAATAAACAATATCAGCATTACATTCAGAGTCCAATTTAGAAGTTATATTGTTATGAAGTCAGAGGGCACTCCTGAAGACCACAGAATAACAAATAATCAGTCAGTAATAGACTGTAAGGTTACTGACATTTACCTTCAAACTGATAGACTGATATTAATTAATGGGACTGGGAGTGACTTAAACTTAAATGTATCCAGATACAGTATGCTCATTTTTAACATGGTCTACTACAGTGATTCTCAAACCGTTTCAATTTCAAGGACCCCCAGTTGGTATGCATTAGGGCCTAATGCACACCTAATGATTAGGCCACAGAGCATACACATGGAACCAAATGGACCCTTGTACACTCTTGGAGTTACACACCCCTAAGGGTCCATTTGGTTCCTAACTACAGTTTCAATAATTTAGCGTGGGACCCCCCCTCAAGGATCACTTTGAGAATGGTGTAACTAAAATATCCACTCCCGCTCTTTATCAGACACAACCCAGAATGAAATGTTGAAATTGTCTCTGTCGGGTGGAAACCTCAACCCTAACCCTAACCCGAAACCCAAAACTGTTACTTTTCAGGATAAAAAAAACAGCAAAAGTAGCAGATCTACAAGCTCAAAAAGTTGTGGATCTGCTGTTTTGTGTGACGTGCAGTATGATCAAGTAGGGCGTTAATTTACGTAAAAACAAATAATTTAAATAAGGAGATAATACGAAATAAAGCCTTAGTATTTTTGAGGCTCCACATAATCACACATTCTAGGTTTAAATCCAGTGTGTGATGTCATTGTGTCACAGCCTCCCTCCTTCCTGTCCAGCTGAATGCGTCCAAAATAATCTCTGTTGAAAACATTGCTGTCGTCACCGACCGCATAAAGACATTCCTGGATGATGTCACCGCTTCTGTTATTTACCCCCAAGTGAAATCATGTCATATTTTAATATTAAACACAATCTCTTTTATACCAGGGGAAACCCCCCAACAATGATGTTAACCTCTAGTTCTTGGCAACCAAAAAAAACAGAACTTAGAAGGTGACAGTTGCAACTATGGGTCTTCTATGAGTACAATAGTGTTTATGGTTTCAAGGGTGAGAGTTTTTATAAATAGTCAAAGTTGTGTCCGTGTAATGAGATGACACAGAGACATGTGATTGTTTATTTAAAGCCATGCCATTGTTTCCAGAGAATATTTTGAACAGGGTAAGCACCAACACACAGTTAACCTCCATTTAACATGTTCAACCCTTATTTTGCTTAAGTCTCAGTTCTTAATCTGATATTTGACACTCATACTGGTGGAACTGAAGATAAAACATTTCTCTCAACCTCTTTAAACTTTCTTTAAGCTCTCAATTTAAAGGAGGGTAGTGCTGGGGATTATATTGATATAGAGAGTACTTCTACATTGCAGTATTGATACTTTTACTAAAGTAAAATATTTGAGTACTTTTTCCACCACTGTATATTATCATCACAATATCAATATTGAGGTATTTTGTGAAAACTCTTTTGGTTTTGTCCATATCACTGAGCCCTATAGGACGGTACTGAACAGTTTTTAGGAACCGACTCAGAACTCAGGTTTCATCAAAATATGATGCATCATGGGTAATGAAAACAAACACAGGTCACGTCTTCAAGTGGTGATGGGACGTAGGAGGCAGGAGGTCATGTGACCATCAACAACCTCGTCAACGGTTCATCCATCAGCCCTCCTCCGGTTGGCTGCTTCTTCGCCTGTCACGGGCCACGCCCGCCCGGCGAACCACCTCTCACCAATCAACAGACACAGTCCATGCCATAGGACCCGCCTACCCAGGATGAGCACCACCAGCACCACCACCAGATACCCGGAGAACATGGCCGCTTCCTACGACACTTCAGTCAATCAATCACACACACACCAACACGGTCTCACTCCGAAAACGTAGCCGGTTGCCTTTTTGTCAGAACCCCGCGACGGAGCCGAATGCCGTCGCTGGACGCCAGCGACGTAATTATGTGCCTTCCACGGTCACTCATAGACATTCATTGAGGTCCAAAGACGACACATTGCGCCGTCACAGGCGGGCCATTGATAATGCATTGGCATTTCAAAACGTGCGCTAAGAAGCTTGTTTGAAATGCACCAGACCACACGCCACCACCCACAAAAACCTGTAAATATTCTGAGTATTTACATACTAGTTTGGTCATTTTTCGATGAGTATTTGTTGAGAACGACACTTTTATTTAACTTTTGTATACCCGTGACGTCACGTCAGATTACTTCCGTATGACTTGATTGACAGTAGTAAAGATCCGATCAAAACTATTTATTTTAATCTAATAGATCTATATAAATGATCTGCTTGTCCACTAATCAATTATTCTGGCACTTAAATGCCTAATGTATGAACAATTCTAGCAATAAATAATTATTTGTAATTTCTTGATTCCTAGCACTCATAAAATCCCGCCTACTGCATCCGGATGTTCACCACGTCCACATACATGAAAACAAACATAACGTTTCCGTATCCGTTCTGAACCGGAAATGTGGTTATAGGCACATTTCACGTTCTGTAAAGGTTCTGGCCTTCTTTTAAAGCTTTTTGAAACAAATAGCAGCAGTCTTTTGCAGTCGCTTAGGAACAAATAGCAGCATTTATTTTTTCTCAAAACGATTTCATGTTTTTTGTAACATTTAGGACGTAAACAATCATATTGAGGGGCAGTTGTGCAGCAAAAACGTCATTACCAGTGTTGCCAGATTCTGTGAGAGAAACAAAAGCAACCACTGGTCTAGGAAAACAAGCCCAAAAGAAGCAACTATGGGCCACATGACTCATGAGCACTTCAAACATATACGTCAGCTGCTTGAAAATAGTAGATCTACAAGCTCACAACGTGTCGTGATGCGACGCGTTGTGAGCTTGTAGATCTGCTATTTTCAAATTCATTTTTTGGGGAAATTATAATAAGCATACCTGGCAACACTGGTATGCATATGTGCGTCTATGCCTCCCATGATGCATTGCATTGTTTTTCAACTACATCGCGGTAAGTGAAGTCTTGTTACTTTTTCATTTATTTAATAGAAATACATGTTAAATCTGCACCCCCACCACCACTAAATCATAGAACCACAACACAGGGTTGTTGCTAACATGTTAGGGTGTGTACAGTAGCAAGTTGGTTGGTCTGTATAAGTTTAAAACTGTTTTACAGTGGACATATCCCTAAGCTAACAAGCCATAACAAACAAACACAACAACATGAGCTCGGCTATTTGTGTGTGTCCCTCTTCATTTGTGTTTAGTTATGTATTCTATATGCCATGTTTGTTTGCACAACACTAAAGGCAAAACGAAATGTAATCATTGTTTGTGTTTCCCATTCTGAGTGTACAAATGGATGTTTTATTATGAATAGAATACAAAAGGATCCTATTGAGCCATAGTGCTTTCTTGTGGTTTAAGGGTTTGGCCATTTTTCATATACCCTGTGCTAAGTTTGTTTATAAACAAGCTACGTGCTTAACTGAGCTATCCAGTTTAGTAGACCTTGTATTGCGAATTTGTACTTCCATGTACTGTTATGTACTGCCATGTACTGTTCTCATGTCTTACTAAATAAAGTACATCAATCAATCAATCAATCAATCAATCAATAAAGACCAAGAGATCCTGAATATCAGTGCTTATATTGTTTAGTTACAGAACTGTAAGGGTCCATTTGGTGGCCACTGGAATATTTGATCTTAGGTATTATGCATTTATATCTTCATTTCCCTCCCCCCTTTACAGGTTTCTTTCTTTGTCATTCATCACCTTGTTCCAGTGAGTACCAACAACTTAAAACACAATAACACAACCACACATCTTTAACTCACAGCAAATACATGACAGAAATTGGAATAATGTGTGTTCAGTGTTGGACAAACTAAACAAATGTAGCACTCTATTCTACTAAGTTATTCTTTATTAAAGCTCTCTTACAAAATAAGTAGCTACACTTCTATTTGACTCTGAGTGATTGAATGAAACACAGAAATGTAAATGCTACAAATGGATGCACGTGGATAATTCTCTATGAATACCAACTGTACTCAACTCATTTGGTGTGCTGTTGAAGATGTATTGATGTAGCTTTTGTCAACCTGGTGAAGAAAATAGATAGAAACTTGAAAGCTACATCATTCTGAAAATAGTTGTAAAGGTTTTGAATGCCAGACTCTCACTTACATATGTTTTTAATTAAAACATTTGAGTACTTTATCCACCACTGGTTCTACACACCCTGCTTTCAAGTTTAGTCCCATTGTCATACAAAGTGTTTTGTTTTGTGCAGCCATTGTTCTGCAACCTGTTAAGTACTGGGAGCTGATGGTACTGTAGGTGTTGCACGCTATATGAGCAAATCAAATAACAGCATTTATTTTAATTTTATTTATTATTATTTTCTAATCAAACTGATCCCAATCCTGTTTTTTGTTTTGATCCAGATTTGAGTAGGTTTTCCTGATCTCATCAGATATCAGAGTGCTCCCAATCCTGTTTTTTGGTTTTGAACTACCCAAAATCCAATCTAGATAGGGATAAAAAGTTTTTAACTTAATGAGAATTAACACTTTACCCAATTTTATTGTAGGGTTTTATCTTAAATAGCTGATCTAAAAGCTCACAACACATTGCTATGCAACATGTTGTGAGCTTGACGATCTGCTATTTCTGAATAGCAAATTAATATAATTTGGGGTCCTTGACATTAAACATTTACGGTGCCACAGCCAGAAGAGTGTATTTGGTTCCTTCTGTACATTCTTACAATTATTATGAATAAATACATTGTGTAAAATTCTGGTTATTTTCTTTGTCTCAACAGTTCCAAAAATGACACGACCGAAGAAAAAGACATGTCCCAAATGCCAAGCCAATATGGAGGCCAGGAGGATGTCCTGTGGGACATGTTATTCTCTCCAATCAAAACCAGCAGTGGCTGCCAAAGTACTCAAGTATGGCCCAGAGTGGGCCAAAAGAATTGTTAAAGACAAGAATGTGTCTCGCCAAGTGGACAATATGTGCAGTAAGTAAAACTATACGTAGATCCTTCTAAAAAACATGTAAAAGTTGTAAGAAAATATATATTTTTACCTTGATGATTATTATATCAATACAGCTCATGAATAAATCTCAAAATATTAGAATATTACATAAGACCAATCATATAAACAATTTATAATATAGAAATATCAACCATCTTCAAGGTATGTTAATTTATGGACTCAATACAGTATTTTTAGGTTGGCTCAGACAGGGTGCCTTTTTTCCATGTGAATAATCGCATCCTGTGTGCAGTGGCCTTTATAGTGTCCCCCCCCCCAGCTGTCAGCTTATTACATGGTCTTAGCTAGGTAGGTAGGTACTTTATTCTTCCCCGAGGGGAAAGGCAGCTCTCATAGAGACATCAATAAAAACACATTAGATGAAACAAAAAAAATGAATAATAAATAAATATGCATCTAAGCATCGTCAACCTACAATATTAAGAAGACAGACCAAACACTACTCAAGAGTCCGATGGCTTGCATCCCACATCCCCCATCCTAATCAGCCTGATCAAGCCAACCAGATGAGGACTTGTACAGTCTTATTGCTGCAGGCAGAAAATATCTCCTATAGCGCTCCTTCTTGCAACTTGGGACTGACTGTTACATGTAACAGTCTGTTGCTGAAGGAGCTTTTCTGCCCTGCCACAGTAGTAGGGAAGGAGAGGGATTGTCCATGATGGCCACAGTATCCAAAGTGGTACCGAGGACAGAACCAGCTTGATTCAGCCTCCTGCTGTCGCCTTCCTTGATACTACCCCTCCAACATACCGCCGCATACAGTACTGCGCTGGCCACTACTGATTGATAGAACATGTTCAGCAGAGTCCTACACACCAAAGGAGCTGAGCCACCTCAGGAAGTAAATCTGCCCCCCGCCCTTCTTGTATAGGACATCTGTGTTCCCAGTACAGTCAAGTTTATTGTCCAATTGCATGCCCAGATGCTCTGGACTACCTCCACATCTCCCTCGATGGAAATGGGAGACAATGGGGGAGCCACCATCTTCCTAAAATGCACCACCATCTGCTTTATTTGGCAATTTTAGTAACAGGTGGTTCTGTTTGCACCACCTGACAAAGCTGTTCACCAGTCCTCTGTACTCCATCTCTTAACCTCTACTGACACATGCCACAATAGCTGAATCATATTCTGCATATTTCTGCAAAGGACAAGTTGCTGGACTTATATACTTGGCTGTCCTGTATATTGCTATTCTGTGTTAAATGTTTGTTTTTATGTGAATATAAATGAATGTGTTAGTGTCATCCACATTGGCTTTTAAATGTTTTTATTTTATTTGTTTTTGTGAGCTTGCAGATCTGGTATTTTCTGCATCCAAGTATGTCATATGTTGTAGTATAAATGAGGCTTTTAAGAGTTTCAGAAATGAATGACTTAGACGTGTTCCCAGAGAACATATAGGTTATCCCGGTCTGAATGGGTTGTGTACATTCATTGAAATTAGCCAAACTATAATTATTGTCAGCGAAGATTTGTAGTGTAGAGTGGCAACAGGAGGGGGCCTAGTATAGAGCACTTTGGAATCAACTAAGTATAGGTTTTAAGTGGTTAGGCACTTAAACCCTATATACTTTGTTGACTGGAGTCCCCCATGGATTTGTACTTGTTCCCTTTACACCCAATCACTACAGCATCACTAAAGACACATAGATTTGGCTAATTTGCCCAATTTTTGTCCACAGCTAGGCGTTTATCTTGTGCTGCTTGTTGTGACTCTGGCATAGTTGTACAACTTAACAGCATTACCCCACATTGTCATTGTTTTATAGTAAGACATTATGATGTCACGTGAAGGCTTGACCAATCATGGAGACACCTAGCCTGGGATCCAGCCTGATTCGCTACGTTCGGCGGACTTTTTTCTCTCTCTCCGCTTATCAGTCTGGAATGCCTCCTATCTCCAAGGGAGGCGGGACATGACAAACGTTTCGAGTCGTGCCGTGGCTTCTGATTGGTCTGTGGTGCGGGGCGGGACAAAAAAAACAGTGGGATCGTTGTGATTCGTCATTCGTTTGAACAACATCCAATCAGCAACGACGTTGCCTAACGTAACATATGTAGTTCCAGTGTAGTTCTGCAAAACGAGTCAATGGGGTGCGTTCCAGACTGAGAAGCGAAGAGAGAAAAAAAAGTCCGCCGAACGTAGCGAAGCAGGCTGGATACCAGGCTAGGAGACGCCACCCTTTTCCCCTCTGATGGGCTATGGGCATAAACAGCCCCTCTCTGATTGGCTATGGGCATAAACACAGATGCATAGAGATTCAGAAAATGTATAGATAGATGTAAAATACTGCTGACATTTACAAAGCATCATGGCTTAATGAACTTGTCTTTTCATCCTTCAAGTTTACAAGAAATGTTCCCAGATGAAAAGGTCCCAGGTCTACCCATATAAGGAGATAACAGGGAGAAGGACAAATGAGGTAAAAAAATATAGAACCCTATCTGTCTGTGTGTGTCTCTCTCTCTCTCTCTCTACACACACACACACACACACACACACACACACACACACACACACACACACACACACACACACACACACACACACACACACACACACACACACACACAGGCTACATACACACACATAGGGGACATTTCTGTTTGGTCGATTATTGCTCTATTGTAACAAAGGTTCTTGGCAATAACTGTTATACCGTTGGGACGCATGTTTATTTACTATTTAAATGGTTCCCCATTTGTAGTGAAGATGCAATTATGGGATGAGCATTTATGGGTTGTGGCCACTAAAAATGTGACAAATCAGTCAGGGGGTCAGGGTTCCTACAAGGGTTTATTAAAACAACCCACTGTTCCAGTAAGTTAACTTCACGTCACCAGGCTTTCTGCTTTTCAATAGTGTGAGGAACTGTGAGGTCATTTTACTGCTCAGTGCTCAGATCCTGTTCAGACTACTTTAACCAGTAATTTGCACAAACCAGTTCTACACAAAGAGAGGCCGTTTCTGTACCCGCTCTAGACTCCAAAAAGTCCTGATGCTATCGCACATCACAATGGTTTGATGTGCAGATGGCGATTTAATAGACATCGTCCAAGGCTAATAGTCTCACAGTGTATAGATAAAGGAAGCAGGGAGAGTATTGGAGCAAAGGTCTGACCTGCCCAGGAATCAACCTGGGGACTCAGTGTCAGGCGGTAGTATTTCCCATAACCACTTGGCTGTCGGCCCCACAGAACCATGTTAATTTGTATATTTGTCTTAAGGCTGATCATGACTGAGACAAGCAAAGGTACTAAAAATAATGGTATACCTTACCCAGTGATTTCTTATACTGTGTGTGTGTGTGTGTGTGTGTGTGTGTGTGTGTGTGTGTGTGTGTGTGTGTGTGTGTGTGTGTGTGTGTGTGTGTGTGTGTGTGTGTGTGTGTGTGTGTGTGTGTGTGTGTGTGTTTTTTTAGGGCAACAAAGAAGTGTTGGTGCATTGGGCGCCTTGTCCTGCATGGTAAGACATTTTTGATATTATTCAATTGACACTATTTGCCCTACCAGAGGCAGTTGTTTCTGGTTGATCCCACAATTCTTTCTTCCCTCTCAAATTTGCCTTACTATTTAGGAAGGTTACACCTCATCTGTGTGGTGTTGCAGACCTGCCGATGGCCCACATTTTCACATCAAAGTACGCTGGTACAACGTGTCCAGTTAAAGTAGGCAAAATGAAAAGCTGACGACCTAACTTCCAGGTGCTTTTATCTCTCTCCCTCACTCTCTGCTGTGTGCAGCTGTGTGCTGTTCAGCGTAGAGCTTAAGATCTCAGCCCGAGGCCGACGGGTCTGTGCGGCGAGGGCTGGGCCGGGCCCAATTGGTCACGTATTTGTCGGGCATTGGGTTGGGTCACTTTTTGCCAGATCTGAAAGGTATGGCCTACACGAGCCTTTGTCACCATTTTGTCCATACATGGTATGTCTGGTTGTGGTTATGTTTCTTCTGCATGAATAAATAGGCACAGACTACATGGTATGTCTGGTTGTGGTTAGGTTTCTTTGTCGGGTTGTGGTTAGGTTTCATCTGCATGAATAAATAGGCACAGACTACTCATGACATCACTATTATGTTACAAGTATAAATACAGATGGTATATATAAAACGTAAGACAAATATTTCAATTAGACCTTCAATGTCAAATATCCTGAAATATCGATCAATTACATTTTATTATCCATAAATTAGGGTTCCCCCTATCAGTATATCGAACAAAGTTCGATTCATTTAGCAAACCTTGCCGATGGAGTCCATTAAGAGGAAGAGGAAAAGAGAGATAGAACAGGGTACCTCCTTGACTGATGTTGATGTTGATTTGGTCTACCTCCCTAACGTCAAGGAAAAGCACCTTGATTTCTCTGAGATGAAAGGCGAAAGACGGAAAGACGAAAGTGAGGGAGACTTCACTTTCGTCTTGAGGGAGACTTTCGTCTCCCTCACTAACGAAAAGCACCTTATGTGAAGTCCGGCTTAGGTCTGGCAGAACCAGGTCTCCTGGTCTTGTTTTTATCAGGCAGGCAAGCGCAGCGCGGTATCATGATGTCTCTGTGACTATGTAAGCTGCGCTCATAACTGTGGCTGTGAGTTATGAGCTACTTGATACAGTTGAGCATGTGTGACTGTGTGTGCTGTGGCGCAACAGTTGAGCGTGTGTGTATGTGGCGGTGGCCGCTGTGGCGTCTGCATGCATGCAGTGCCCAAGTGGAGCGGAGGACATTGTTGAAACCATCCACGGTCACTTTTGTATATCCTAATAATATTATAGACGTGTGAACTTTGTAGCTATAATAGCCTGTACACCTGTTGCCTGATTTAGCGGCGGCCGTCAGCCGTGTTCTCCAGCGAGGCTCCGATGTTTATTGTTCCTTAATTAGGACGGTGCTTGCTACAAGCTGGGTTTTTGTTTATATATAAAGACAGTTGGAAAAGGGTAGAATGACTCTGTTCTTCGAATCACCAATATGTAATGACAAAAATATAAGGCTGCATGCAACAATTATACTTCTTTAGAATGTCAGGCTTCGGGCTGTGTTGGGCTCCAATTGTCAATTATGTATCGTTTCTGTCGGGCTGGGTTGGGCTGGGCTCACATATTTAGGCCCGATTAAAGCTCTAGCTCAGCGTATGGGCTTGATTGGCAGCTGCAGTCCACCGGCCTCAGCAGTTGAATTGGAAGCTTCTGTGTAATTTGCTTGTACAGCTTGAATGTACAGGAAGGTTACAAAATTCACATTGTTGGATTCTAGTAATTAATGACTGTTAGTCGACTAATGTTGTTAATGACTTCTCTTTCAGACTTCAGATATGGACTGTCTGTCACCAGTACTAGAGTAAATTGTTTTATGAGGAACTAATCTAAATTCACATCAGTCAAAATCAAAATAATGAAATTACCAGAAGTGGAATGTTGGCCGCTATGCTTCTTGTCTTATCTTTTTTACATGTAGGCATTAGGCAATAGACATACATGTGCATTAGGGCTGCATGATACTGATGCAAACACTTTTTCCCCTCGACACCAAATCTCGTCACCAAAAATTGATAATCTACAAACTCACGTCACGTCTCAGTGCGAGGCATTGTGAGGTTGTAGATCTTCTCTTAGAATGTTTCAGGTGGTTAATATAAAAATAAAAGGTGTCCCAGTGCCCCTTTTGAAGACCCATGGGATAAATGAATTTCTCTAAATAATGTATTTATACTTTACAGTGACAAAATCTGGGAAGACACATGGGAACCAGCCAAGAAGTTTCCAGAGGACAGGGCCAACCAGTAACCTCACGCCTAAAGGGTACGGTCCGATGAAAGTATGGCTGCCAGCTGATAACCCTCCCCGTATCCGCCTTCGTCTCACCCGATTGGACAGAGGTGGAAAACCAGCATCTACGCCATACTTTGAAACCACTACATCTCAGAGGACAATATTGTACTTTTACTTTGTGTTAATATTTATTTTGGAGATTTTGTTTATTATTAGAAAACATACATTAACCACTTCAGCCTTATTTCGGCCATTTGAAAATAGTCGATCTACAAGCTCACAATGGGTTGCGATGCGACACATTGTGATCTGTCTTGTAGATCTGCTATTTTCATATTACATTTGGAAACTTGAAATGGGACATTCTGCAAGATGAGCACTTTTAGTTTTGGAATACTTTGGAATACATGCCAATGCTTTTGCACTATTACTCAAGTCACATTTAACAGAGTATATTTCTACATTGCTGTATTGATTCTTTTACTTAAGTGAAACGTGAGTTCTTCCACTGCCTATTTTGTTCTGTGCAATATGTTTTCTTTGTTTCTTTCTTTGGTGTCATTAAAAGCCTTTTGCACTTTGAATGTTGTTTCTTCCAAGATGTCAATCTATACCAATCAACAGTGATATTAACTGTCTTTTGTCAATGAATGAATGTATCCTAGATATACTGGATATGAGCCAGATACTGTATGTAGGCAATACAGTGTCAGCTGCAGATAGACTATACAACTGTATGGACAGTTGTTTATTCAGACTCATTATCCAAGAAAACATATGTTTTACAAAATGAAATGAAGGTGATGCAAGGAGATACACACTTTTGATAATACATC
This sequence comes from Gymnoscopelus microlampas, assembly GCF_963454915.1. NCBI lineage: Eukaryota > Metazoa > Chordata > Actinopteri > Myctophiformes > Myctophidae > Gymnoscopelus > Gymnoscopelus microlampas. Next base: position 59,483,000 of record NC_139962.1, on the reverse strand, counting down.
ATTTGCCAACCATGGAAACAATGAGAATTTAAAGCCATACACCCAATAACTTAATGGTTCAGACAATGATGATAGTTATCTATAAGAGGCTATGCATCATATGCCACTCATCTAGACTGTGGCAAAACAAAGCATCATGAAGCTGGAGTTTGGAAGCGCTTGTTTGGAAAATCCTCCTAACTCCTCACTCCTACTGACTCCTCATACCCTCTTTTGTGTGTAGACTGCTAGCCATGCATGAAAATCAATGTTATTTCTATATTCCTGAGGGGTTAACGTGTAGACAATAAACTGAATGGGATCCAGGATTTGAAGCCTGGAGAAGAGGAAGATGCCTCAACAAGTGTTACAGAGAATGACCTGTTTGACAGATTTGTTTTGCATCATAGCCCACAAACAAACAAGGAACAGACTGAGAGGTGTTCGGACCTTTTTGATAAAAGGTAAAATGATTGTCATTTTAAAGCCCAAACCACACCAATGATTTGCGATGCAACTCCTTGCAACTAAACAGTTTTATGGACATGTCACACCAATGCAACTCCTTGGAACTGCCATTGGGGATAATGGTTGCGAGCAGTTGCAAGTAGTTGCATGAAACCGTTTGGTTGCAAGGAGTTGCATCATGCTAGCCAGGGGAATGAGGCTTAGGCTTAGGTAACCCTAACCTAACCCTAAACTACGTATCAGCTCCAACATGTAGTTTTCCTAATTGTAATGGATGACTATGTAAGTAAGGCACACATCAATATCTCAAACACATTTGGTTACTAAATAATTCCTGAAACATCTGTTTGACTGATTTTATCTAGGATGGCTCTGAAATGGTCTGAGAATGTATGACTGTTAGACTCATAGCTTGGAAGGAGATGGACATTAAACTTTGTCATAGGTCAACAGCAAATCCATAATTTGAAAGGCCTTGCCCTACATAGAAACATATTTCATTGTAAATATTATGGGTTGTTCCTGCTCATCACAGGTGCCCTTTGAACATTGTTCAAAGGGCAATAGACGATCTACAAGATCACAACGGGTTGCCGATGCTACTCATTTGAGCTTGTGTGAATCGGTTATTTCAGGCACAGTCCTATGTGTTATTATGGATCCCATCAACGTTATAGGATAGACCCGCCTCACCTGTGTCTTGATTGGCTCCTTGGCAGGCCTAGTTGTACTGAGGTTAGGGTTATGGTAAGGTTTAGGCATAGTCTTACTGAGGTTAAGGGTTAAGGTGCAGGTCAAGGGTATGCTTGTGACATCATTGTACCTGGAAGTTATGCATGAACGTCTATTGAGTGGCAAAATACAGCGTCAGTAGGAGTTTCCCAATGAGCTCTTCCAAACTCCAATGCTTCATGATGCTTTATGTTTTGGCACTCAGTGTAGATGAGTGGCATATGATGCCTACCCTTTATTACTTTTTTAAAAATTATTTGTTTTTGGGCTTTTATGCCTTTATTGATAGGACAGTATAGGCTGACAGGAAATGGGGAGAGAGATGGGGGGCGACACACAGCAAAGGCCGCCAGGATCGGGACTCCAACCCGCGACACGCTGCCAGGCATCAGAGCCTATGTGGTATGCACCTGGACCGCTAAGCCAGCACGCACCCCATACCCTCTATTACTTTATTAGTCTATTACACTATTACACTACTACACTATTACACTATTACACTAACCTTGGTGTCATGTTTGACACAGAGCTGTATTTTGACATTCCCAGGCCCCATGTGGCCAGCTTTCTGATACTCATTACTTTCATATACACCCACCTTGGTAACACTTGCTATGCATAATGTCTTATAACAGGGGTCTTCAACGTTTTCATCCCAAGGACCCCCTAGCTGAGAGAGAGATGAAGCAGGGACCTCCATACATTGCATACAATTGTGTTGCAGATTAAACGTTTTCATAGATTTCATAGATAGCTTCATTGACTATCATCAGTGCTGTGTAAATTAATATTTTTGGTTCATTTCATACATTTAACCACTTAAACATTCAATACTTGGTACTTGATTTGCTTCTTTTGCCCTCGACACCAAACCACTTTGCCGAAAATAGCCGATCTACAAGCTCACAACGCCTTGCAGCGTGAGGCGTTGTGAGCATGTAGATCTGCTATTTTCAGCTAATGTTCATAAGAATAGAGATGCTAGGGTTCAGGTTATTAATGTAAAAAAAAAAGATCCTATCACAAAGATTTGCCGGACCCCCTGGAGTAACTCTGAGGACACACTAGGGGTCCCGGGCCCCTTTATAAGACCCCTGTCTTATAAGCATAGTTATAATGCATTATAATCTGCTTATGAGTGCTACTATACTATTACACTGTACTATTACAGATTCATGGAATGTATTGTTGTAGTATATTCCCACTGCCAGCTAAAGCCAGTAATCACCTTTAAATGTAATATTTTGGCATCATGTGGTAATAGGCTGGTCTACAATGATTCACATAAAATATGTTTATTGTGCTCCAGAAATGTCCCAACTCTCCACCTTGAATGTCCACACATTTTGTCCTTCAGCTAGTGGGAATGAAAGCATGACTTGCGGTTTTGTATGAACAAAAATGTTCTGTGAACAAAATGCTTCATAAGAACATTCAACGGACATTTACTGAAAAATGTATTACTTGCATAGAATACAAACAATACACGAAGGCATTTCCTGGTGTTCTATAAGTAGCTTTAACTATCTTTTAATCAGAATCAGTGTTATTGGCACATTACATCAGTTACATCATTACGTCAGTTGCCCAGAGGCAGCACAGTCAGCCAGCAGTTACAAGATGACAGATACACAACAAGGACTGTCAGATACAGCAATAGAGATGAATACATTCCAGAAGGACCAATATAAGGAGGAGGCAATGGAATAACAAGGAAGGTTTAACTGCCTTTTATTAAGGTGCAGAGAACTATATATCAGACAGCATTTCCGTGTGAATCACACCTTCATATGGTCCAGAAGTACCATCAATAATAAACAGTATACAATATATACAAACATGTACCCTGCAAAACACAGATCACATTCGCACAATGGAAAAGAAGCCCCTGGGCCTTTTTATTTTATTTTTTTGTCATTACATTAGCATAAACGTACTGTACTGCCTGTACTGTTAAAAGTATTAACAGGAAAAGGGACCACTTCACCCATTCATACAAACATACAAACACTTCAGAAGCATTTCACCTGCCCCCGCTACTGTTCTCACAAAGACACAAAGGGACCCGCACACAGAACACATTCAAATGCATACTTCCCATTTTCTCAAATTCTAAGCCTGTGCACTAAAAAGGTCTGGCACAGACATTATCCTCTCAAACATCAAATGCGTAAATGTATGAAGCAGTCAGGATGTAACCATGTCCATTATGGTCATATAGTGGCCTACCTGCAGCACACACTGTGCAATCGACATACGTTTGTACTATAGCACAAAACACTGGTCAGTGGTCAGCATGCAAGCTGATGTAACAAGTTTTGGTGAACGGTTACGGAAAGCAAAAAAACGTTGTCATCCTGTACAACCAACCATCCAAAATATATTTTGGGTATATGGAATGTGTTCCAGGGCCACAAGAAAACTACACATTTGGCCCACAGGACTCCAGTTCTATAGACGGGTTTCATGTTTGTAAACATTGAGAGGATATGACCGCGCAGAGGAGGGGGTAAGCCTATGGGTGCGTTTGGAAATTACGCACCGGAGCACACTCGCCTATTAGTTTGTATTGGCCAGTGCGCTCACTGCCGCTCAGGGCTGTATTTTCGAACGCGCCTTTCCCCCAGGCATGCGCAGATTGCGCATTCTGCTCTGTGATGACGTCGCGCGGAAATCCGTCTATATCACTGGTTTAGATGGATGTTTACTATGATATCATGCTCTTGAAATATATATCTTATTTCAGGGGTTGACACTAAGGTGTCAGAGGCATTTGCCTGTCGGGCAAGGACAGGTCATGTTCTACTTTCCCAAAGGTCATTATGGAATGATACGTAACATTTTGATTACCGTTCATTTTTTACTTTCTGGGGCTGTGCGATAACAAATGTCATACCTCAATCTTTAAGCAAAATACATACATAGCTATGACTATGGGTTCACACTTGCCATTTTATATTTTTAAGTGTAGCAACAGTGAGAACAGCACATTATAGGCAAACAGTGCTCTTATTTTACATTCCACAGACCAGAAGAAAGAGTGCTCTGGCCACGTTCAGGTGTTTAGGCAGATATTGTGATGATTCCGTTGGCGTCCGCTCTCAAACAGCGGAGAGGGGACGTGCTCTCTGCATCCTCATACGTTCTTCATAAATGGTTGGATTGTGTTCCTTGCTGAGGGCCAGAGTCAATGGCCTCCTCTCTCCTTCTCCTACCCCATGCTCCATCTGACACAACACAGCCCTGCTGTCCCCAGTCGGGCAACCTGAAAGCAAACTCCACCTGACAGAAAGTTTTATTTACCTGCCAGGGGCAGTTTAGTAGTCCGCAAAGGGGAACAATCCACACAAATCGTGGTAATCCAACATTGGGAAAGTAGTCCATCAAAGTGGTCCAGTGTGGCTGTAAAAAAAGGCCTGTAGGTAGGAGTGGTTGAGAGAGAGCGAGATAGACATGACCAGAGGAGAGCCAAATGAAATGGTCTGCAATGGTTGCCTATTCCAATTCGTCCTCAGACATGTCTGAGTCACTGTCATCATCATCAGCATCATCTGTGTTGTCCAAAAAGGTGACGTTCTCTGCATCAGTTCATCAACTTGCATGTAATGTTCCCATGCCAGCATCATCCCTTTTCGGTTTTCCCACTGCTTACGGAGGATTATGCACTGCAGTCCTTTCAGACCCTCGAAACTTAGTTTCCACGGTGAGCCTTGGGGTAGAACACAAGACAAAACCTGTGTTAGTAACAGTCATCAGTGGTATGTATTATATTCATGAAATATTGTAACACTTGCTATGCATCCCATGCCTATAATGTGTTATAAACATACTTATACAGTTGTAAGTATAGCACTCATGAATAATGCCTTATAACAATAACAATAACACATTAGAGATTTGTATAATGACGTATAAGGCCATGTAAAATTAATTGGAGTAAGCTTCTAAAACTATAGTTACAGTTATAAGCAATCATAACTGCAATCATAAACCATTGTATGATGACACTTCCTAAGAATCCCATCTTAATTCTCATAGTAGTAATGCTTTATAATCACGCTTATAATGCATTATAATATTTGTTAAAATCCATTATACTGTCATAACTGTCTATGCAAGATCATAGAGACCTATAATACTTGACCTTAAGTCACCTTATAAGGGCCGATGCGTACTCCACTTTTAGAGCAGAGTTAAAATCGGTTTGGCTCTGTCCAAACAACGTCATTCAGAGGTTCGAAGGGTGCTGCCGAGATGTTGTGACACCCGAAACGAACCGATTTAAACTCGGCTCTAAAAGTGGAATATGCATCAGCCCCAAGTCATCATGTAATGCTATTTGTGTTATGATAACTGTTAAAATGCATTAAGATTATTTTGTGGGTGTTTATTATTATAATTATACAGTGTTATACGCAGATTAGAATATATTAGAAGTATGTTTATAATGAATTATAGACATGGAATGCATAGCAGTTGTTACAAAAATAATTTATTGCAAATACATACTCATTGGCCCAGAAGAAAAACTGCACGACAGCTCCTTCAGGTCATGGTCATACGCTGAAAGACTTTTCCAGTGATGTTCCATCTCAGTCACCAGGATTTTCTTCTCCTCTGTGAGTCGCCTTCCTGCCATGATGACGTCATAACGCCCGTCTCTTTGTTCTGAGATCGACAGAATCTGGAATGCATTTATGACAAAGATTCACAGGGAAAATGAGCAGTGTTAGCCACTTAGACACTTGTAAACACACCACTCAAAGTTGCCTCTCCCAAACTCAACAAGCAAGTGTGTATATTATGTGGAATTATGGGTCAGATTTGTTGGAAGCAGTCAACAGACTAGTGTACATACCACTGTGATGAAGCTGCCATGGCCATGCTGTATCAACAGATATGATGGTTTCCATGCTCAGGTGTTCTGCGCTAGGAACCAACCTGTTGTACTGTTCTACAACAGAAGCTAGGATCTCCTTCTCCTTCCTCATCTGTCGAAGGATCCTGGCACGAGCTTTTGTTCCGTCAGTGTCTTTATGCAGACGCTGAGACCTCCTTTTGAGCCCAAGCACCAGCATCTCTATCCTATTGGCCAAGGCATCAGGCTCATCAGCAGTAGTTGTTGGTGCTGCAGAAGAGAGGAAATAGGTGGGTACAAAACCACAGTATAAGACACAAGGATTAGGAACCCAATGTCAGTGAACTCCAGGTAACGTGACCATATCACCCCCATCTTAGCTGTCTTCACTGGTTACCCGTTCGATTTTAAGTTTTGACTTATAACTTTTAAAGCTGTGAGCAAATAATATGTGCATTAACAATAATCAATTCCTCACCTTCTGCCCACTCCTTCACCCAATCCTCCAACTGGCTCTCTGACACTGCTAATTCCACCTTTAGGGATTCCAGGTTCTGCTGTTGGCTTTGAAGACCTTTAACGGCCTACAATGACAAAGAATCAAAGACAAGAAAACAAATGTTGTCTCATACACGTAAAATACTGCCACATGTAATATTAAAAATCTTAAAGAACATCACTGATATCATTACCTTCTGATATTGGCGAGACAGCGATGTGGCTCAAACTGTACAACTTCCCACTGAAAGTAGCTCTTCTGGAAGGCATCTGTTGAGATCTTCCCTGTCTATTTCAAAATAAGGATATCAACAGTTTATAATGGGCAGGCAATAAATAAGAAACAAATTCAATGCACATGACAAAAAGAAAAAATATATACTGTTGGCTAACTAAATTAAATACTCACACGGCCAAAGTGAACAGTTCGCTGATCAAGCATTCTTAAAAATGCCTGGCAGGACAGTCCTGGTGCAGCCATCTTCATTTTCTCAAATGAGAAAAATATATCTGTGGCATAAACTGTTGCGAAATTAAGTGTAGCAGGCCAGCAGTTACTGCAAATGAGATCGTCCACTCCAGCAGTCCAAGTGGCTTGGCATGACTCGCAACTCAGGTCAGGCATGCTGAGATCATATCGCCCTAGAAAATCAAAGACACGCACACTGTAATGTAAAACCTAGCATGGCATAAATTAGTCAATAGGCATACGTTTGATTTCATAAATACACCTATGACAAGCCTTGTGGGTAAGTAAAAATACCAAGTAAAAATATATTTTTAAGATGCTTTAAAAAAAAAAAAAAATCCTTACCATCCATTGTGATCACAGCAACAGCCTTTCCTGGGTTGACCCTCAATGCCTCCGATGCACAACCACAGATATTTGCAGGTATCCGCACAGGTACAAAGCACTCTGAAAAAGATCATTTGTGTCCAATAGGAAATAGAACATTACGATTGCTGGAACCACTTGAAGAGACTGAAAGAAGAGTGAGAAAGGTTAAAAAGATTCCATGACCGTAAGACAGGACAAAAAAATGCATTGTTTAGTGGTCAAAGTAATGAGATTAATGAGTCAGAGAGGATATGATATGGTGTACTCACAAACAAGAACTTACCACAACGGCAATGAGCCTCATCTACAATGCAGGTGGTTGGAGGCAAAGGCTGGAAGAACCCTGCATTCATGGCATCCCTGTTGTGCATCACGTTTCTAGTGTCTGTGTGCGTTTTGATGTCACATTCGGCACACAGGAATGGCCGTGGTTCACAGCCATGACAGCAGACAGCAGCTGGACTGATGGCACACTGTTGGCACATGTGTGTGCCTACATGTGCCCTCGCTGCAACGCGGTTAATCAGCCAGGGTCTCTCTGCCCGCCATCTCTCTAAAAGAGAGTGGTTCCGCGTACTCCAGTCGGAGGAAGCCTGGAGAGGAGCTGGGGTTGGTGCTTCCTCGATGTCAGCCGATGCAACGCTCAGGGAGTGCTGGAGCTCTTGTATGAAACGCTCTGTTAAGATAGTATGGGATATTGAAAAACAACATTAGGTTATGTTTTACATTTACAATATAAAAAGTATAATAATGGCTGTGAAAAGGTTAGTTGCACATTTATTCTGGTAAATGTGCAATACAAACATATAATTAACATTCAAACTCATTGACAGATTATTAGAATATATCATGAACATATTGCTTTGCACTAATGAAATACACACCAACGGCATTTGGAGCAAAGGAGACCTCAGCATTAGTGTCAGGAAAATCGTTGGGAGGAACAGGTTTCTGACCACAACCACCTGGATGAGCCTTCCGACTTGGACCAGCTACAACAGGAAAAAAAAAACACTGTCATCAACATTTACTCTCTCCTCAACATTTACTCACTGGCCTGGCATGTGCACTTAAGCCTTTCCAAATTGTCTAGAATGCCGCAGCATGATTGGTCTTCAACCAGCCAAAAATGGCACGTCGCTCTGGATTAAGAGCATCTGCTAAATGCATGAATTGTAAAAACTATAACTAACTATATAACTACACTATCCTATTTGCTGTAACACTAGTGTCAGCCTGGTTATTATCATGAGGACTATTAGACTTTTCCCAAACCATAACGTGGACAGTTCAGTCGCCTATGAATATGCAATCAAATAGGAATGATTGCTGTAGGTTGATTTAAAAAAATGTCTAGCTGTCCATTGGCAAGGCACTCAGGACATCTTTTTTAAAGGAAGCCTTATCAAGTTAAATGTTGTTATATCCACAGTGATTTTCAATGTTTATTACATTCACACACATCAACACAGACGGCAAAGCAAGGCACCAATCTGCTCATCAGGAGCAGTTAGGGGTTCAGTGTCTTGCCCAAAGTCAAGTGGACACTTCACATGCTCTGAAAATGTATGCGATCCACACATATGACCACTGAACATGGCAGCTGAGATAGGCTGCCGGGTTTAGTGGTCAGATGGGTGGATCGCAAAAGCTTTTGAAATTTTAAAGTGGATTTTATAATCGGCCTCAGGTCTAAATGAGTTAATGGTATAACAATACTGACCCTGATTTCTGGTTGATCCTGGCAGGGATGACATTTCTATTGCTGTCTCTCTTTTTCCACCTTACGGTTGGTCCAGGTGCCTTTGCCTTCTTCGCTGGAGTTGGTGGTGCTCTCCATTGTGACTCTGGAGGAATCAAGGCATTTAGACTTCTGGCCACAGCTGCCGCTTTTGCGGCATTTAAACTCCTTTCAAGTTCCGTAACCATGGCTTTTGGATCACTCATGGTGACGGGTAACAACAAATAACAGACAAAGACAATGATAAGACAAACAAGGGTAAACACACACACACACACACACACACACACACACACACACACACACACACACACTAAGAGAAAGGTGTGGGGGAGAGAGAGAGAGAGAGTGCGAGAGAGAGAGAGAGTGGCTCTTAAAAGTGCCTTTTGGGTTGTTTGTTTGTTTGTTTGTTTGTTTAGGAGAGTTTGGTTGGAAGGATCTGTAAGAGAAAGCAACATATTCAGAATTACAATGAACAAAAGGAGAAACAGCCCTAAACCAGATATACAGAATCTTATACTTGCCCAAAAACACATCACGATACCTTTAATAGCTGCATACACTGAAATCCTGAGATAAACTCTGAGAGTGTACAGAACCGAATAGAACAGGGGTCTTCAACGTTTTCAGGCCAAGGACCCCCTAGCTGAGAGAGAGATGAAGCAGGGACCCCCTCTATATTGTATAAAATTGTGTTTCAGATTAAACTTTTTTGGTTTACTTTGTCTGCTTTTTCCCCCTCTATACATATAGCCTCTTTGCCAAAAAATAGCCGATCTACAAGCTCTCAAGCGCGAGGCGTTGAGAGCTTGTAGATCTGCTATTTTCGGCTAATGTTCCCCTCAGAAAAGGAATTATAGGGTTCAAGTGGTTAATGTAAAAAAAAATCCTATCACACAAAGATTTGGCGGACCCCCCTATAGTAGCTCTAAGGACCCCCTGTTGAAGACCCCTGGAATAGACCCTTATAGACCATATCCACACAGCGGCCATATTGCCAATGAAATGCCACCCCAGTTGCCACAGCAACGCAATGTTAAATTCCAAAATGGCCGCCGTGTGAATATGGACTATGGCAGTGGTTCTGGTTCTGGCTTTTCATGTGAAGCGCCCCAAATTAATATGTAACATATCAGTTTTAAGAAATAGATCCATAAGCTCACAACACGTCACATCGCAATGCTTTGTGAGCTTTTTGATCAGCTACTTTCGAATATCCAAACAACAACAACATTAACATCATAATACATTTAAATTAAGTGATTAAATAGTTCCTGTTTTAAAAAAAATCTTTATTTAACTCCTGGTACCAGCTTTATAGTTGAATCCTCTGCCCCCCGCCCCCACCCATCTTCTCTTATTCAACTGACCTTTATCCCAACATGTTTTGCATTGCACCTCTGTATGGTATATATAATATGACTGTTCAATTGAGTACAATGGACCAAAATGTAAACAAGCCCCTGGGGCTTATTGTGTTCATATTTTAGCATAACATTTGACTGTACTACTAGTACTGATTGATTAATTGATTTAATACTTTATTAGCAGTACAGGACAGTAAAGTTCTATAGGATTTAAACCACAAGAAAGCACTATGGCTCAATAGGATCCTTTTGTATTCTATTCATAATAAAACATCCATTTGTACACTCAGAATGGGAAACACAAACAATGATTACATTTCGTTTTGCCTTTAGTGTTGTGCAAACAAACATGGCATATAGAATACATAACTACACACAAATGAAGAGGGACACACACAAATAGCCGAGCTCATGTTGTTGTGTTTGTTTGTTATGGCTTGTTAGCTTAGGGATATGTCCACTGTAAAACAGTTTTAAACTTATACAGACCAACCAACTTGCTACTGTACACACCCTAACATGTTAGCAACAACCCTGTGTTGTGGTTCTATGATTTAGTGGTGGTGGGGGTGCAGATTTAACATGTATTTCTATTAAATAAATGAAAAAGTAACAAGACTTCACTTACCGCGATGTAGTTGAAAAACAATGCAATGCATCATGGGAGGCATAGACGCACATATGCATACCAGTGTTGCCAGGTATGCTTATTATAATTTCCCCAAAAAATGAATTTGAAAATAGCAGATCTACAAGCTCACAACGCGTCGCATCACGACACGTTGTGAGCTTGTAGATCTACTATTTTCAAGCAGCTGACGTATATGTTTGAAGTGCTCATGAGTCATGTGGCCCATAGTTGCTTCTTTTGGGCTTGTTTTCCTAGACCAGTGGTTGCTTTTGTTTCTCTCACAGAATCTGGCAACACTGGTAATGACGTTTTTGCTGCACAACTGCCCCTCAATATGATTGTTTACGTCCTAAATGTTACAAAAAACATGAAATCGTTTTGAGAAAAAATAAATGCTGCTATTTGTTCCTAAGCGACTGCAAAAGACTGCTGCTATTTGTTTCAAAAAGCTTTAAAAGAAGGCCAGAACCTTTACAGAACGTGAAATGTGCCTATAACCACATTTCCGGTTCAGAACGGATACGGAAACGTTATGTTTGTTTTCATGTATGTGGACGTGGTGAACATCCGGATGCAGTAGGCGGGATTTTATGAGTGCTAGGAATCAAGAAATTACAAATAATTATTTATTGCTAGAATTGTTCATACATTAGGCATTTAAGTGCCAGAATAATTGATTAGTGGACAAGCAGATCATTTATATAGATCTATTAGATTAAAATAAATAGTTTTGATCGGATCTTTACTACTGTCAATCAAGTCATACGGAAGTAATCTGACGTGACGTCACGGGTATACAAAAGTTAAATAAAAGTGTCGTTCTCAACAAATACTCATCGAAAAATGACCAAACTAGTATGTAAATACTCAGAATATTTACAGGTTTTTGTGGGTGGTGGCGTGTGGTCTGGTGCATTTCAAACAAGCTTCTTAGCGCACGTTTTGAAATGCCAATGCATTATCAATGGCCCGCCTGTGACGGCGCAATGTGTCGTCTTTGGACCTCAATGAATGTCTATGAGTGACCGTGGAAGGCACATAATTACGTCGCTGGCGTCCAGCGACGGCATTCGGCTCCGTCGCGGGGTTCTGACAAAAAGGCAACCGGCTACGTTTTCGGAGTGAGACCGTGTTGCACACACACGCACGCACGCACGCACGCACGCACGCACGCACACACACACACACACACACACACACACACACACACACACGCATACACACACAGTCAGTCAGTCAGTCGGACAGACAGACAGACAGACAGACAGACAGACAGACAGACAGACAGTCAAACCTTTTTTACGCTAGTTAAAAAGTTATTAAAATGCAGTGCAATGTGTGTGAATGAAAGAGAAAAGACTTGCATGTTCAGTACAGTATAACATCAAATGTGTGGTTGTACGTACGTTATTATGATGTATACGTTGGTCTTGTGCTTGTACCGCTTCAAGAGGATTTCAAACCAGCAACCAGAGTTAAGGGTCTCCTGACACAGACATGGAGTTAGTTTATTCTTCCATCAGAAGAAAGAAGTCGTCTCTGTCTCTACTTTTCAGGAAATGGGGGGGAAAAAAGCAGTGTTCCAACGGATTAATGTAATTATTATTATTTAGTCACAATTGTTTTCTAAAATAGCTAAAATAGCCGATCTACAAGCTTTGTAGATCGGCTATTTTCACTACTTTTGAGCGACACTCTTGTATGACTTGGACGGTATTAATTCACACACCAAAAAAAAACATACAAAGTTGAAACTTGGATATCGTCGCTGTCGGGCAGAAACCGCTCATCTCCAACTTTGTGTGTTTTATCGTAAATGAACGCCCTACTCATACTACAGCGTCACACAAAACATCAAAAGCAGCAGATCTACAAGCTCGAAACGCGGCGCGAAGCGTCGCGTTTCGAGCTTGTAGATCTGCTACTTTTGATGCTTTTGAATTTGAATCCTGAAAAGTAACATTTTTGGACATGTGAGGTTTCCACCCGGCAGAGACGACATACAGTAAGAAGGACCTCCCGGCGACACTGACATGCCTGATTCTACACGGATGGGGAGGCTGAATCCGGACGGGGCTTTGGCACCAAAAGAACCATCTGGTCTTTCATATATTCTCCTCTGTCAGCCAGCGAAGGGGACAGAACATGAGGAGTACCATTCATCACCTTCATATAGATGAACCAGAGACAGCCACGGTGCTAAGGAATGTGTGTGTGCGTGCGTGCGTGCGTGCGTGTGGGTACATGCGTTTGTGCGCGCGCGCGTGTGTGTGTGTGTGTGTCCACTTCAGTCTGACAACAATGACAGCTCTGTAGAGGACTGCTCCATGCAGCTCTCAACCCTCTGAGAGATAAAGAGAGGGAGAGAGAGAGAGAGAGAGAGAGAGGGGGAGGGACAGGGACAGGGAGAGGGGTGAGAGAGGGGAAGAGAGAGAGCTGTGGGGGGGGGGGTGGGAAGGGGTCTGATTTGTGGAGTGTGCCTCACACCCTTCTTCCAGGCGCCCCCTCTTCTCTCTCTCTCTCTCTCTCTCTCTCTCTCTCCCTCTCTCTCTCTCTCCTTTCTTCTGGGTCTATACTCTGATGTAATCCAAAGGCATCCACAGGAGCAGCTGCACAGCGAAGCAAGCCTTCCCTCGCTACCCTCTCTCTTTTCTCTAAATCTCTTTTCTCCCTTTTCTTTGCCCTTCCAGAGGCATGCGAGGCTGTCACTGGGGGTGGGGGGGTGAGGGGGGGGGGGGGGGTCGGAGAGGGAGAGGGCCCACCGCCACAGACAATCGGGGTCTTTCTCTTCTTAGCCCCGCTGGTAGAAAAAAAAAAAAAAAAAGAGGGGGAACTATCGCCTCACATCTCTCCCTCTGCTGTCGCCCCCTGTACTACTGTACCCTGGGTAATAGCGCGAGCGAGCGGCAGCCATCACCGCAGGCCGGGTGGCTCTGGGGGTGTGTGTGGGGGAGGTGGGGGAGGGGGGGGGGGGTCACGGAACGAGAACAACACATAAATACCGTGCACGCACAACGGACAGCAGGGCTAAAGCGAGAAAAAAAAAGACAAATGGTGTTGGTTTCAAGTCGACCCGGTAGCTGCACCACCACGGACTGGAGGCCACTGAGAGGGTGTTCCTGCCTCCTTCCTCAGCAGATGCTTGGAATGAGAAGAGCTAGAAACAGTGGTTCTCAAACCTTTTCATGTCAAGGACCCCCAAATTGATATGTATACTTGTATATCTGCTATTTTTGAATAGCCAAAGTATAAAGTATATGGTTAAAGTGGTCAAATCATGGTCAAATCATTGTTAGCAATCAGATTGCTTTTTTTATCAAGTCTGAATAGTAAATAGGGGAAAAAAGATGTTGCATCACATCACATACAGTATAGTTTGTACGTAGATCTGTTATTTTCGCCTAGCAACACCGCCGTACGACAGAGTAGGCTATAAGTCAAGCCTTACTCAGTCCTATGTCATCACTTCATTAACACAGCAACCATAGCAGATACCATAGGTGGACGATGCCTGTGAATACACAAATCTGATCTGAACACTTACAAAAAACTGTCCTACAAGGCCTTTGTTTCAAGGTAGCCTGCGATCAATACCATTTTCGGTTTTCTGATCCGGTCTGGAGCAGAAATAACTTTACGTCATCAAACGGCCAGAAGTGTTTAAAATGTGTTTAGTTTGGTGTAATCATTTTGTTTCTTGGTATAATAATCGTTTGGTATGTGCATCTTTTATTCTTACTCGTAGCGCGACTAGCGAGACCAAACTAATTGATTCACATTATGTGGGGAAAAACAATGCGATGCCAAGCGGAACCCATCACCGGAACACAATTTTTGTTTTCCTTGTTTCCGTAAAATGAATACCAGGCTTTCCTCCGTGGTGGAAAGCCTGGTGCAGTGAGGTTAGTTTCAAGGAGAAATCACTTTCACAACAGTCAACGACGAGATTCATGACGATAAACAGTGTGATTAAACATGGCCGCCTCGAAAGAACGTTGCAGTACAAGAGACTCACCTTTTCTTCAGCACACGTGGATGGAGTGATCAGACCGATGATGAGACAAAGTGATTGATGTGACTCAGAATAAAGACGATCCGATGCTGAACCATGGCCACTGCGCTTTGAACATGGGGCGAGTGAATAGACGTCCTTGGTTTGACTTGTCTGATAGTGTGTGTCAACAAGCTGCAGTCAGTGGTGCTGGGCTGACTTTGATATCAGCTCACTGGTGGACACATTCAACACCCTAGAGCACAATAGAGCAGTGGTTCTCAAACATTTCCGTGTCAAGGACCCCCCAAAATGATATATGTTTGGCCCCGGACCCCCCATCTAAAAATATCTTGTGCCAGGGGCTTCCAGAAGAGAGGATGCATGTCAAAAGAAATATCTAAATGATCCTACATTTTTTCTTTTTTAAATCAAAAGTAGCAGATCTACAAGTTCTCAGCCAATGTATAAATGGATTAAGTGGTTAATATGATTGTGACGCTACATTATCTACTTTAGCTGGGGGACCCCCCCCCCCCCGCCCCCCCCCCGGTATCCCCCTGGGGGTCCTTGGGGGAGAAATGTCAAGGACCCCCAAAGGGATTAAGCCACGGACCCCCCAATTGAAAATAATTTGTACCCCCATAAGAGAAGATTTCTGTTGTTAAGATTCTATTTACAGTAGTACAGAATTGTGCAGCTGTGCAGCTGTACAGTACACCTACTGTAGGTGAGGAAATAACGATGGAGAGACCCAACCATCACGCCCACGTGGGACCCATGTGGTTTCAATGTGGGCTATACTTGGGTACCATGTGGGCGTGGGCTTGAACTGGGCAAATTATGAGGCTCCCGTATGGTTTTCATATTGGATAACTGGGCATGGGTTGGAAGTGAGCAAGTCCATGTAGTTCCCATATGGTTTACATATGGGCTAACTGGGCATGGGTTGGAAGTGGACAAGCTATTCAGGAGTGAATCCCTGAATAGTTATTCTTATACATTCTGTCATTGGACTAATTATAGGAAAACAAACTAGAAAATAAATAGCAGATACACAAGTGGATCTGCTATAACGAGTATTTCGGGAGAAAAATAAAAGGTTATAGATATATTCACTTATGTCCTATTTACTTAATTGTTCAGCTATTCGATAATAGCTGATCTACTATGTGTTTTCAAAAAAACTAATATGTGGGTCCCTGGCACAAAATCTATTCAAAATACATTGAGAACCACTGCTGTCTATTGATCCAGCAGACACAAGATGATGGGATGACAGAGAAGCTCAACACCTGGTCTGTACTGTGTGTGGATGTCTCCTGTTTGCCTCACTCCACCGCCTGAGAACGCCTACGTATCCCAGCATTCCTCCAACCTGTGTGACCTCAGGTCAAAGTGAAGAAAACCACGACCAGCGGAAGCACTACCGACACTCACCGCGTGTGTGTGTGTGTGTGTGTGTGTGTGTGTGTGTGTGTGTGTGTGTGTGTGTGTGTGTGTGTGTGTGTGTGTGTGTCCACAGGGTCATTGGTGTTTATTTACTGTTGATTGTGTGTAAGGCCTCTGGACATTGCACTTCCCAGCCTGCAGGCACTCTTTCGCTCTCTCTCTCTCTCTCTCTCTCTCTCTCTCTCTCTCTCTCTCTCTCTCTCTCTCTCTCTCTCTTTCTCTCTCATCTCTCTCTCTTTCTTTCTTTCTCTCTTCTCCCTCTCATTTCTCTCTGTCTCTCTCTTTCTTTCTTTCTTTCTTTCTTTCTCTCTCTCTCTCTCTCTCTCTCTCTTGGCTGTTCAGAGTAATTGGGGGTCACACAAAATGAAGTGGTGTAGCCTCGGGGAAGTTATGTGGTGTGTGTGTGTGTGTGTGTGTGTGTGTGTGTGTGTGTGTGTGTGTGTGTGTGTGTGTGTGTGTGTGTGTGTGTGTGTGTGGAATGTCATGCGGTGAGGTCAGAGTTCTTACAGGTCATTTGTGAGTGACTGATGTAAGGTGAGGCAGACACAGAGCAGAATCCCGTTGCATCCGGTGGGGGGGGGGGGGTCTGGGGGGCCGGTGGGGGGGGCGGTGGTCTTCAGAACAGGCCCGGGGGTCAATAAGCTGTGTGTTTGTTGATACTTCCAGAGGAAGGTGGAGCAGCTGCCGTCTCTGGGAACGATCCGCTCCGTACACGTGAGCCGACTTGTGGAGATGTGGGTTCTGTGTGAGCGCTTTTTGAGAGGTCAAAGGTCGTTACCCACGCCACCACCACACCCGTTTCACCCCAACACGGCCCCACACTACCTACTTCCGCTTAGACTTAGGACAGTGGTTCTCAAACGTTTTCATTTCGAGGACCTCTATAATGCTGAGAAATGCATCCTTACGGGACCATTTGGGTCAATTTGTACACTCAATGTGTACAGGAGCCCCCTCAAGGAACCATGAGGCTCCCTGGACCACACTGTGAGAACAACTGACTCAGGATATTGTCTGGAGCATGGAAAAACAAGTGGAGGTTCTAGCCCATATTCTGGGACACCACATAATATTGATTTATTTTAGATCTATCCCAATGTATTAATAGATAGGATCTCTGACGGTCTGGCTAGACTAGACTACCAATCAAATGTCCAAGATCACTTTGTTCCATGCGAACAGCGCAGAGGGATTACCGTTAGCCTTAGTCTAGCCCAGGAATCTTCAACGTTTTCAGGCCAAGGACCCCCTAGCTGAGAGAGAGATGAAGCAGGGACCCCCTACTCTATATTGTATAAAAATTGTGTTTCAGACTTAACTGTTTTTGTTTACTTGGTCTGCTCTTTTTTCGCTCTACACCAAACACCTCTTTGCCAAAAAATAGCCGATCTACAAGCTCACAACGCCTCGCAGCGCGAGGCGTTGTGAGCTTGTAGATCTGGTATTTTTTGGCAAAGGTTCTCCTCAGAAAAGGGATGCTAGGGTTCAAGTGGTTAAGGTAAAAAAAAAATCCCATCACACAAAGATTTGGCGGACCCCCTGTAGTAACTCTGAGGACCCCCTAGGGGTCCCGGACCCCCTGTTGAAGACACCTGGTCTAGCCTCGTTCCCAGCCCTTTTCTCATCTCCGTCGCAAACAATCTTTTTCAACCAATCATAACACTCGCTAACGTCATTTGCAGTACTTCCGTTTAGACAATCAACCGGCTAGGTCTTGCCCAGCGTGGGTCAGTCAGTCTGTTGTCTCTCAAGCCAGACTATTTCCTAATTCAGTGTTTTTTTTTCAAGGACCCCCATTACTCTGAGAGTGTACAAAATGTGTACACTCTCAGAGTAATGGGGGTCCTTGAAAAAAAACACTGAAACCCTCTGGTTACCATTTAATGCCAACCATTTGGTTCCGTTTGCACACTCTCAGAGTTACAGACCTGTAAGGGTCCATTTGGAACCCCCTTAAGGAACCATGAGGGTCCCTGGACCCCACTTTGAGAATCACTGGCTTAATGTATGCTCCCATCGTGTGACGTTGTCGGTCTTAACTCTTCCACAGGCTTGTAATGCTACAGAGAGTCTGTAAACCCGGCCCGTAAAAGTTGAGAAGTTGTTATCGCCTTATTGAGCTATTTATTGTAGTGCAGTCATCGGACAGATATGTTATTGACAACACCTGTGTTGTGTGGTACGCTATATTGTAGATGCTGTTTTCTTCAATATGAGTGTTTGTTAGTTTTTTTTGCTCCCCCACCCCGAGCACTCATTATAACCATCTGAGCAGCTATCAACTGGGTGAAGCTGAAATTGAATTTCCCCTGCATGCGAGATTAACAAAGGTCTCCCTTTCCATTGTTCAAGCGTATCTCAGTTGACAGACGTTTTGGACAGTGATTATACACACATACGTAAGTCACAAACAAGTTGTGAAAAAAGTCTGTCATAGAGGTGACATGGTCCCCTTGAGGGGGGTTCCAGGGGGTCCCTATTACATTTTTCTGATATTCGAAAATAGCCGATCTACGGCTTGTAGTTGTGAGCTTGCCATTCTCGAAAAATCTCTTATCCCTGGCACAAGATCTTTTCAAATGGGGGTCCGCGGGCCAAATACATATCAATTTGAGGGTCCCTGAGTGAGAGTGGGGACTGTTATCCCTGTGGGGGCATGCAGTTTGTACGTTCTTCCAGAAAGCAGAACAAAAAGCAGAGTGAAAAGGGAGGAGAGAGAGAACAAATAAAGAGGAAGAGGAATTAGCCAGGAGACAATTGGCCACGTGGAGCGAGCAGACTTCTGCTCTGGCACAACCTGAAAGCAACAAGTGGTGTGTGTGTGCGTGTGTGCGTGCGTGCAGGGCATGGGGGCACCATCCCCGGGCCAACATGAGGGTTGACCACCCTGGGTGGCCCTGGCCCTGTTTGCAGCAGCAGAGCTGGCAACGTTGGCGCTGCAGGCAGGGTGTGGGCCTGTGTGTGTGTGTGTGTGTGTGTGTGTGTGTGTGTAGAGATGTCTGGCCAGACAACAGCAGCAGAACGCCACCCCTCTTTATCTCCATGTGCTTTTTTAAAAGTCCTCTCACCAAAAAGGACCGCAAACATTCAGGGGGGAGATGACTGTGTTGTTCATGCCATGCCAGGCTAACCGCTAACATAAGGAGAGAGACCTAGCTTGAGAAAGCCGCCTCCCGAGTCAAGACGGCGA